>NC_081525.1:784229-874321 GCF_030273125.1 Centropristis striata | reverse complement strand
ACAAAAAAAAGACACAAAGTGACTGAAAAAAACACTAAATTACTTTTTTTTAAAAAGACACAAAATTACCAAAAAAATACACAGAATTTCCGAAGAAGACACAAAATTATTTAAAAAGACACAAAATGACCCCAAAAAACACAGAATTACCAAAAAAGATACTAAATTATTTTTAAAAAGACACAAAATGACCCAAAAATGACACAAAATTACGGAAAAAAGACACAAAATTACCAAAAAAAAGACACAAAATAAATTTAAAAAGACACAAATTTATTATTAAAAAAGACACAATTATTTAAAAAAGACACAAAATTATGAACAAAAAGACACAAAACTATCAAAAAACAGTAATTAAAGGGACCTTCCACACACAACACAGTAAACACAGTAAAGTGCCATTCATATAAAACTCACATTAAACTTTCATATCAAGGTGGGGGCCACAAAATATCGTCACGGGGGCCACAATTGGCCCGCGGGCCGCGAGTTTGAGACCCCTGGTCTAGAGGGCTCCTCATGTTCAGATATTAAACATATATCAATATTTTTGTTACTTATAATCGATCACATGAGAAATATAATATGTCCAAAGTAGCAAACAATGATCCAGTGACCCGTCTCTCAGCTCACTGATTTGGTTTTACGGCAACTTTTATGGTTCACTATCACCGATTTTATGACGTCCTAAAACCCTAAAACTATTAGCAGAGAAGAACATGGACAACCTGAACGTTTGTCAGCTCCACCCGTAGACTCCTATGAGTATTTTGCGGCTACAGAGCGGATCGTGACACGTCATTCTACAGTCACGTACGGTTCACTGGTGAAAAAAAGCTGCAGTTTTATTGATAATAACCAAAATCATTATCAATAAAACCGTGCTAAATGTCTAGATATCAGCTCTTAAACTAAACTCTTATCAGATATTTTTGTTGTTACGGCTACGGGGCAATCACACCGAGCACTGGTCCCCACAGCAATAGCTGCCACATTACACGTGTGTTTGTGTGTGTGTGTGTGTGTGTGTGTGTGTGAAGCATGTGCAGCTGGAATGTGTGCGTGAGTGTATCTGTAACTGTAATCACATCAAAGGATCAAAGGCGTTGGGGTCGACCAATCAGAGCAGAGCAATCAACAGAATCAACTGCCACCTGTTCCGGCACAGTGACAGCAGCCAGAGGTGGACAGACTGGAATTTCTGGCCTCGAACAGAAAGCATTTTTGGCAAAACCATAATACCTATCATTGATCCGACTTCACTTTGAGCGTCCTGAGTTCTTCCTGAACGTCTACATATGTTTTTAGTGAAGAAAAATTAAGAAATAGCTTTGTTAGAGCGATCTGAAAAACTGTTAAATATGCTTTTCTTCAGAAATCTTCCTGCGTTTTTAATATGGGAGCCAATGAGGCTGTTGGTGGTGTTGGTGGATCATCTGTGCGTCCTACGCCCAAACTATAACTCTGACAGCTTTACCAGAGGATTGTGAGGGAGAAGACTAATTTTCCTACGTTTCTATGTATAAATTATCTCTGTAGAGTGGAATTTGCGGCCTGGAGCGCAGTTTTCATATTTATTTTTTGACAGTTTTTTCTCTCCCTCTACACTCTGGCGATGATGTCACACACTGTGACACGAACATTCCGTGCAATACACACCCATTATAATCTCAGAATTTCTCCAAAAATGATCATGGTCATTGAACAGGGATTGATAAAAAACTATATGACCTATCGAAACGTGGATTAATACACCGATACACAAGACTTGTGTCTACTGTTTAAAGTTTAAATGGAGTCTCTAGGTGAAATTATGCCGGAGAAGTAGATGTTTAAAAATCTCCAATTATTGTTCTTTTCTGCTCATTTTTTTCGGCCGTCCCATTCACTTCAATGCAAAATTTTGGGCAGTTTTTCGCGACTTATGTAATATTGCTGCATGGGACCAGTGCTCTGTGCGATTGCCCCGAGGCCCTAATAATAATAATAAATACTAATAAATATCCTTTGTGCCTTCTGTCCCCGTGCTGAAAGCAGAAAGTAGAACACTTTTCAGATTAAAATAAAAGAACAATGGGCTGATGATGATAATCAGCAGAGATCAGACTGATCCTCATGATAATCTGTTAATAACCTAATATCAACACAATATCACCAGCCACACAGCTGCTCCGTCTGCTGTCCTACTAAAGACAATACACCACCGGTCCCCAGTCTGTCACACACACACACACACACACGTCCATCCCTCAACCTGTCTGTCTCCTCTGTCCATCACAGGAAAGGAGGAGGAGGAGGAGGAAGAGAGGAGGAGGAGAGGAGGAGGAGAGGAGGAGAGGAGGAGAAAAGGAGACGGACGGAGAAGGAGGTCAAGTCAAGTCAATTTTATTTATATAGGATGAGGAGGAGAAGGAGGAGGAGGAGGAGGAGGAGGAGGTCAAGTCCAATCATTATTAGTTATTTATATAGGTGGAGGAGGAGGAGGAGAGGAGGAGAGGGAGGAGGAGGAGGAAGTGGAGGAGGAGGAGGAAGAGGAAAAGGAGGAGGGGGAGGAGGAGGAGGAGAGGAGGAGCAGGAGGAGAGAAGGAGGACGAGGAGGAAGAGGAGGACAAGGAGGAGGAGGAGGTCAAGTCCAATCAATATTAGTTATTTATATAGGTGGAGGAGGAGGACGAGGAGAGGAGGAGGAGAGGAGGAGAAAAGGAGACGGACGGAGGAGGAGGTCAAGTCAAGTCAATTTTATTTATATAGGAGGAGGAGGAGGAGGAGGAGGAGGAGGAGGAGGAGGAGGAGGAGGAGGACAGAGAGTCTCTGGCTCAAATTTGAAAAGAAAAAAAAAAGTGGAGGGGGGCAACGGGAATGTCAGTGAATGAAATCTATTTAATGCAGCACACACACACACACAAACACACACACACACACACCCACACACTATCATGATAGTGTGTGTGTGTGTGTGTGTGTGTGTGTGTGTGTGTGGGTGTTTCCAGATGGCTCGTGCCGGACACACAGCGCCCAAAGCTCGTCTCTGTCAAGTGTGTCAAACAGGTTTAATTGCTGCCGCCGCTCTGTGTGTGTGTGTGTGTGTGTGTGTGTGTGTGTGTGTGTGTGTGTGTGTGTGTGTGTGTGTGTGTGTGTGTGTGGGCAGATGGACCCTAACAATGACAGGAACTGGCTGGTCCTGGTGGAGAGGAAGCGGGCGGAGCGTGTAACCTCCAACAATAGAGCGAGTGGCTCATTAGCATAACGTCTGCATAATCACACACCAGTACAACCCTCCCACTGCTCCCACTGCTCCCACTGCTCCCACTGCTCCCACTGCTCCCACTGCTCCCACCACTCCAAATAAAACTTAAAACTCCAATTATGTTTCCAGCCATCTGTTGTACGTGTGTCCTGAATATATGCAAATAGGGAAAAAATGCCAGAAATAAACAAAAAAAGAAGCTTAAATGTCAGTAAAAGTTAGTCTGAGGTGGAGATGTGCAGTAAAGAAATAAAGGAATAAATGCTGATGTTGTGCTTCTGCTGCCAAAAACACCACAAATATATAAAAATATAAAGAGAAGGAGCCTGACGGAGCCACCCGCTCTCATTAAAATAAGAGAAATGCAACGTGAGGAGGAAGCAGCAGTACAGGAGCATCTCAATAAATTACAATATCAGAGAAAAGTTTATTTATGTCAATTCAAAAAGTGGAAATAACTCATTATATACTGCAAAAAAGGTGTTTAAAAACCAGATCAAACAGTAAATCTGAGGGAAATGATCTTGCTGCATGGACAGATAATTTACCTTGACAAGATTTATTAAATTAAGATTATTACATCTAGAAATAAGCATGTTGAACACTTAAAATAAGAAATTAACTCTTAAAATAAGGTGAATTATCCAACATTTCTTTTTTTTTATCTTGGTAAGAACCAAATAATCATCAGGTCACTCTGCTCGGCCAGTTCATCACTGCTGGCAGCTTTAATTTATCTCTTTTGGACATTTTTTGTCTTTTTTGGGTCATTTTGTGACCAAAAAAAAGGTGTAAAGAGACACAAAATGATCAAAAAAAGACATAAAATGACAAAAAAAGACACAAAAATGACCAATAAAAGACACAAAAAGACCAACAAAAAAAGTCACAAAAAACACACTAAAAATACACAAAAAGACCAGAAAATGCACTAAAAAAGACACAAAAAGAGCAACAAAAACGACACTAAAAAGACAAAAAAAGACCAAAAAAAGACACAAAAAGACCAACAAAAAAATGACAAAAAAGACGCTAAAAGAGACACAAAAAAGAAAAAATTATTTAAAAAAATATGTGAAGTCACAAAAAAGACATAAAAAAGATACAAAAACACCAAAAAAAGACACAAAAGATGTAAAATCACAAAAAAAGACCAAAAAAAGACACAAAAAAGAAACAAAAAAGACACAAAAAGACAAAAAAGACACAAAAAGACCAAAAAAAGACACAAAAATCAGTTACAGGTTCACACGTTAATAATTCAGCAGAACTGCACTTATTAATACTTCTTATTCAGAATAAACTGGACTTTTACTGACGGGAAACACTGACAAACACATTCACACTCACATCTTTTATACTTCTAAATGCATCTTCCTGTTTGTACCACACACACACACACACCTGCACACACAGAGAGTTTGAGCCAGGTGAGCTCCTGGGAGACAGGTGTTGCGTTTCTGTCTCCATGGAGACCAAACGGTCTAACGACGTGTCTTTAAGGAGCTTTGAGCTGAGAACAAAGACTGAAGCAGCAGGAGGCTCAGACACATGGAAACATTATTAGAATCATCACACAAACAAGCTCTGATTTTACTTTTATTACAAATAAATACAGAAATATGCTGCATCTGCTGCTTCCTATAGGCCTGTCACTGTTATTAATATATCCACTTATCGTTCCATATGTTAAAATTGGACACGATAGTTGTTTTCTGGACTCAATATATTGTTGTTAACATGTGTGACTTTTTATGCTTTTTGTGTTTAAACCAGGGGTCTCAAACTGGCGGCCCGCGGGCCAAATGTGGCCCTCGTGATGATATTTTGTGGCCCCCACCTTGATATGAAAGTTTAATGTGAGTTTTATATGAATGGCACTTTACCGTGTTGTGTGTGGAAGGTCCCTTTAATTACTGTTTTTGGTTATTTTGTGTCTTTTTTGGTAATTTTGTGTCTTTTTTTGATAATTTTGTGTCTTTTTTGGTAATTCTTTGTCTTTTTAAAATAATTTTGTGTCTTTTTTAATAATTTTGTGTCTTTTTTGGTAAGTCTGTGTCTTTTTTTGATAATTTTGTGTCTTTTTAAAATAATTTTGTGTCTTTTTTAATAATTTTGTGTCTTTTTTGGTAATTTTGTGTCTTTTTTTAATAATTTTGTGTCTTTTTTAGTAATTTGTGTCTTTTTCAATATTTTTGTGTCTTTCTTAATAATTTTGTGTCATTTTTAATAATTCTGTGTCTTTTTTAATAATTCTGTGTCTTTTTTTGGTAATTCTGTGTCTTTTTAAAATAATTTTGTGTCTTTTTTTTTTGTAATTTTGTGTCTTTTTTTGGTCATTTTGTTTTAAAAAAACAATTCTGTGTCTTTTTTTTTAGCCAGTTTGTTTCTTTTTTAAGTAACTTAGGTTTTTTTTCAGTCATTTTGTGTCTTTTTTCTGTCATTTTGTGTCTTTTTTGGCAAGTTGAGTTTAATATCTGGTTGATTTCTCTTTCCAGAATGCTAAAACGCTGACTGGTGTTTGTCCCTGAAGCCTCATGAGCTCATAAAGCACCTGTGAGTCTGTCTGGTGGCCTTCACGCCTCAGTCTGAAGATTATATTTAGATTCTAGTGAGCAGACAGTTTCAGATAAATGATGTTTAAATACAGAGTCCAGAGACTAGAACCTGCTGCTGTCTGCTGAGGACGACTCGTTCTCTAAACACACACTGATACTCTGTGTGTGTGTGTTTTAGGTTGTGTACTATCTGTGTGTGTGTGTGTGTGTGAAGGCCACAGGCCACCTGTGCTGTGAAACATGGAGTCAGAATATAATCATGTCTCTGAAACGCTCTTTTCTTCAGCAGCTCTTGTTCTTAGTGAGATGAGATAGAAGGCAGATGCTGCGACTCGCTGACTCAGCAGAACGGAGACGACCTGACACACACACACCTGCAGCACCGGGGGTGTGTGTGTGTGTGTGTGTGTGTGTGTGTGTGTGTGTGTGTGTGTGATCATTTATATACAGCTCTCTGAGGAATCTGAAGGAACATTTAGTCCACTTAAAGTGTCATTAAGAAGAACTGGTTGCTTATATTCCAGCCGACACGCTATAAAAGAGCATTTCTTTTTTTTAAATATTTTTTTTTTCTTTTTTTGGTAGTTTGTGTCTTTTTTGGTAGTTTGGTGTCTTCTTGGTCATTTTGTGTCTTTTTTTTTGTCATTTTGTGTCTTTTTAAAGTAATTTATTTATTTTTCTGTAATTTTGTGTCTCTTTTTGTAATTTTGTGTCTTTTTTGGTCATGTTGTGTCTTTTTTAAGTAATTTAGTTTTTTGTGTCATTTTGTGTCTTTTTCTGTCATTTTGTGTCTTTTTCAAGTAATTTCGTTTTTTCCTGTCATTGTGTGTCTTTTTTGTAATTTTGTGTCTTTTTTGGTAATTTTGTGTCTTTTTAAAGTAATTTAGTGACCTGATGATTATTTGTTTCTTACCAAGATAAAAAAAAACTTTAGATTTAGAAATGTTAGATAATTTATCTGGTTTTAAGAGTTAATTTATTATTTTAAGTGTTCAACATGCTTATTTCTAGATTTAATAATCTGAATGTAATAAATCTTGTCAAGGTAAATTATCTGTCCATGCAGCAAGATCATTTCCCTCAGATTTACTGTTTGATCTGGTTTTAGACCTTTAGATTTACTGTTTGATCTGGTTTTAGACCTTTAGATTTACTGTTTGATCTGGTTTTAGACCTTTAGATTTACTGTTTGATCTGGTTTTAGACCTTTAGATTTACTGTTTGATCTGGTTTTAGACCTTTAGATTTACTGTTTGATCTGGTTTTAGACCTTTAGATTTACTGTTTGATCTGGTTTTAGACCTTTAGATTTTACTGTTTGATCTGGTTTTAGACCTTTAGATTTACTGTTTGATCTGGTTTTAGACCTTTAGATTTACTGTTTGATCTGGTTTTAGACCTTTAGATTTACTGTTTGATCTGGTTTTAGACCTTTAGATTTACTGTTTGATCTGGTTTTAGACCTTTAGATTTACTGTTTGATCTGGTTTTAGACCTTTAGATTTACTGTTTGATCTGGTTTTAGACCTTTAGATTTACTGTTTGATCTGGTTTTTAGACCTTTAGATTTCCTGTTTGATCTGGTTTTAGACCTTTAGATTTTACTGTTTGATCTGGTTTTAGACCTTTAGATTTACTGTTTGATCTGGTTTTAGACCTTTAGATTTACTGTTTGATCTGGTTTTAGACCTTTAGATTTACTGTTTGATCTGGTTTTAGACCTTTAGATTTACTGTTTGATCTGGTTTTAGACCTTTAGATTTACTGTTTGATCTGGTTTTAGACCTTTAGATTTACTGTTTGATCTGGTTTTAGACCTTTAGATTTTACTGTTTGATCTGGTTTTAGACCTTTAGATTTACTGTTTGATCTGGTTTTAGACCTTTAGATTTACTGTTTGATCTGGTTTTAGACCTTTAGATTTACTGTTTGATCTGGTTTTAGACCTTTAGATTTACTGTTTGATCTGGTTTTAGACCTTTAGATTTACTGTTTGATCTGGTTTTAGACCTTTAGATTTACTGTTTGATCTGGTTTTTAGACCTTTAGATTTCCTGTTTGATCTGGTTTTAGACCTTTAGATTTTACTGTTTGATCTGGTTTTAGACCTTTAGATTTACTGTTTGATCTGGTTTTAGACCTTTAGATTTACTGTTTGATCTGGTTTTAGACCTTTAGATTTACTGTTTGATCTGGTTTTAGACCTTTAGATTTACTGTTTGATCTGGTTTTAGACCTTTAGATTTACTGTTTGATCTGGTTTGAGACCTTTAGATTTACTGTTTGATCTGGTTTTAAACCTTTAGATTTACTGTTTGATCTGGTTTGAGACCTTTAGATTTACTGTTTGATCTGGTTTTAGACCTTTAGATTTACTGTTTGATCTGGTTTTAGACCTTTAGATTTACTGTTTGATCTGGTTTTAGACCTTTAGATTTACTGTTTGATCTGGTTTTAGACCTTTAGATTTACTGTTTGATCTGGTTTTAGACCTTTAGATTTACTGTTTGAACTGGTTTTAGACCTTTAGATTTACTGTTTGATCTGGTTTTAGACCTTTAGATTTACTGTTTGATCTGGTTTTAGACCTTTAGATTTACTGTTTGATCTGGTTTTAGACCTTTAGATTTACTGTTTGATCTGGTTTTAGACCTTTAGATTTACTGTTTGATCTGGTTTTAGACCTTTAGATTTACTGTTTGATCTGGTTTTAAACCTTTAGATTTACTGTTTGATCTGGTTTTAGACCTTTAGATTTACTGTTTGATCTGGTTTTAGACCTTTAGATTTACTGTTTGATCTGGTTTTTAGACCTTTAGATTTACTGTTTGATCTGGTTTTAGACCTTTAGATTTACTGTTTGATCTGGTTTTAGACCTTTAGATTTACTGTTTGATCTGGTTTTTAAACACATTTTTTTTTACAGTGTATAATGTGTTATTTCCACTTTTTTAATTGAATTAAAGAAGAGAGTAAAGAGTATTAATAAGTGCAGTTCTGCTGAATGATTGACGTGTGAACCTGTGAGTGATTATCTGAGATGTTACTGATGCAGCATCTCACTGCTTTATTATTCTGCTGCTGTTTCTAAAGGGAATATGCTGCTTTTCTTTGCTTTTAAGAGGGAAATAAGAAGAATGATATCAATCAAATGTCTGTGTGTCAGAGATAAGGTCAAATATATTTAGTATAAAAATATAGGGAGATGTTCTCCTCTTACATGTTAGATTTGGAGACAACATTTAAAACTCTTCACTAAAAGTTTTTTTTTAAAAAGCACACCAAAATCAGATTTTAATAATAATAATACAAATAATACATTGCATTCATATAGTATTATAGTAATATAGTATTCCAGACGTCATGTTGAGACCGAATATTTAGCTGAAGTATTTCGCTGGTTTCAGAAATGGGCGTGGCTAAATCACCTACTAGCGCCCCCTAGAATTGAGCCCCTAAAAACAGGTTTGTCGTAGAGACACAAAATTTGGTCCATCCATGTATCATGGGAGGACGCACCAAAAAGTCTAAAGAAGCCATACCCCAAAACAAACAGGAAGTCGGCCATGTTGGATCGAAAATGGCGTTTTAGACGTTTTTCGCCATTTCCACGCCACATACTTTAACAAACTCCTCCTACAGATTTAATCTAATCAACTTCAGACTTGGTCAGTACCTTCAAAAGGCCTTTGACATCAAAATATATTAAAAGCTTTGCAGACCGTCACACTATGGGGGCGTGGCATGGTGGCAAAATATGGCGTTTTGGCATAAAACACGAGCCCTTATAACTTGACCATACATTGTCCAATCTGCCTCAAACTTGTCATGCATGATGATGGTTCATCACTGAACAGTTCCACATAACAATATTTCATAAAGTCCCGCCCCTTTTTTATTAACCACGCCCCCTTCCCCCAATTAATGAACCATTTGTCATAGAGACTTGCATAAAGTGTCAGTGAACTCAGCAGAGAGTCCTCGAAAAATTGAGAAATTGAGTTTCTCTTCCACTGCACGTGTCAACAAATGGCCGTATGTGCACTATGAGACTGGTGTTTTATAGGTTTAATTGGTCCCCGGAGTGGGCATCTGTCTGTGTGTGTGTGTGTGTGTGTGTGTGTGTGTGTGTGTGCTGTAATAAAGCAGTGATTCAGACAGAGACACAATAGTGTAGTATATCTGCCTGACACGCTCCCCAGTGTCAGGGAGTCACTACTGTACCATCTATCAGCCCCAACATGTAGTAAAACATGATTTTTTCTCTCTTTTAAAGGAAAAGTCTGCAGAATGAGTATTTACTGCCATGGGAGAAGCAGCAGACTGAGATCTGGAGCTCTTTTTTACTGTTCATGACATCAACAGCTCTCAAATATGTGTTTTTATTTGAAGGTATATTCAGATGATGAAAGCTTTACAGAACACTTTATTTTAAATTTAATTCTCAGGTTCACTCTTATCCAACGCGTCAATCTTTAGATCTTCATCCTCCAAGATTCTGACATGCAGAGGTCAATTTATTGTTAAATTTACGGACTAAATTATGGATTTAAAAACCTTTTCCAATCTGGCAAAGAACTCCATCTCTATAAAATGTTTCAACAGATGTCTAAAACCCCGTTTAACTGCTTTTTTAACATTCTAATTCACACACAAATACTTTTATATCATGTCCATATTTTTGTTTTTATATTGTTATTTTTATTATTGTCCCTATTGAAATTGGTCCTTTTATTATTATTATTATTATTAAGCCAAATGAATTGCGTTGTTGAGGCCATTATCATATTCTAAAACTCACCGAAATTGGAATATATATGTTAATTTCCGGTGAAATTTACATAATCTAGTGTCCCCGGGAATGGGCGGCAAAATGACCTATTAGGGCCCCTTAAAAAGTCAAGAAAATTGTGCCCCCCGCACAGGAATGTCGTAAAGACACAAAATTTGGTAGATACGTCCATCATTGGAAGACGCACCAAAAAGTCACAAGAACCCATACCCGAAAACGAACAAGAAGTCGGCCATCTTGAATCGAATATGGCGTTTTCAGCTGTTTTTTGCCATTTCCACGCCCGTACCTAAACGAACTACTACAGATTTTTTACCACCAACTTCAAACTTGGTCAGTACCATCGCAAGGCCTTTGACATCAAAAGTTATTAAAAGCTTTGCAGACCGTCACACTATGCGACCGTGGCATGGCGTCAAAATATGGCGTTTTGCCATAAAACACGAGACCTTATAACTTGACCATACATTGTCCAATCTGCCTCAAACTTGTCATGCATGATGATGGTTCATCACTGAACAGTTCTACATAACACTATGTCATAAAGTCCCACCCCTTATGCTTTAACCATGCCCCCTTTTCATAACTAATGAACCATTTGTCGCAGGTTCTATTGGGAGGTGGCTGGCGATCGCTGGACTGCGATTTGTTATCTTTGTCATTTTATGTAATTATAACTGTGCGAATAAATAAACCAACCATAAGAGGGATGGAGGGATCCTGGTCTGCAGCTCCAGACTGAAGCAAACGGTGCAGGAGAGACAGAGAGAGAGAGGACGGGGAGCTCCATTTGTCCTGAAGTTTAGTTCGGGACATGTTTGTCTCTTGGAGATGAATAAATAACTGTGTGTGTGTGTGTGTGTGTGTGTGTGTTTGACTGTACAGATGATGAGCTGCTCTATTTCTGTCCTTATTATCTACGGCCCTCAGCAATGTTCACATCTCGTCTGCTGCTGTAATAACTAGAGTGGAAAGTACAATTTAACTGTAGACACGAATAGGCTGCTAAACATAGACACACACACACACACACACACACACACACACACACAGAAACACACACAGCAGGGTTACGTAACATGGCGCGGCACTTTTCTATATATTATGAATAAGTGTTTTCCTGCAGGTCCTGAGACAATTATGGTTAAAAGGCTCGTTGTGACTCAACGTGACCTTTCTGTTTATGCATTTGTGTTAAATAAACCTTAATACATTTTTACTATCTTTCAAAATTGTATTTAAGACATTTGAGATCATTTTAGACATTATAAGGCCTTAAATTTAAATTATGCATATAAAACAAACCTAGATCGAATAATTAAACTGCAGAAAAGAGCTATCAGGATAATAAATGAAGTTGGATACCGTGATTCTACAAACCAGCTTTTTATAAAGTCACACACATTAAAATTTCAGGAAAATGTATATTCAAAAACATTAGAAATTATGTTTTGAGTGGTAAACATGTCAATTCCTGTTCTAATTCAAAAATTGTTTAAATGAAGGCAGGGGATTTATAACTTATTAATGTTTGAAACTCAGAACTAATCTCAAGATGTGTAATTCTGTTAGTTTTCAAGAAGACTTTAAAGTCTAAAATTATCAAGGGTTACAATAAAATAAGATTGAATTTTTCAGTTTAAGCTATCATGTATTTAGTAACGATGTGAATTATTCAGTTAATGTGAGATGGTTCAGGATCGGCAAAAATCAGCCTTTAGTGGGGATTCAGCCTGTTCCTTTTTCGGTTGCTGTCTGAAAACATGATGTTATTTATTTATTTTTTAACCGAAATAAAGCATTAATTCATTCAATGTTATGTAGATATAAAGCATGAGACAAATAGGTTGAAAAAGGCCAAAGTGTCCCTTCTATGATTAAATAAGGTCCCAAACAGAGAGACAGAGTAAGAATCAGATCTGGGTCAGGGGACAGGTCCTCACAGGGGTAGAGTAATGTGTGTGTGTGTGTGTGTGTGTGTGTGTGTGTGTGTGTGTGTGTGTCAGTGGGACAGTGAGTCCTGCAGTGAGACCAGATTTTCTGTTCCTGAACATATGTCCTCTGAAACAGTGATGACTCCAACCTTCATCCTGCTGCTGACTCTAAAGGCTTCAGACCAGGGACAGAAAATACAGAACAAACTGAAAATAAGAACCTTTAAATCAGTTAGGGTCCCTTTAATCACCTTTGTGTCTTTTTTTTAAAATTATTTTTGTCTCTTTTTTAATAATTTTGTGTCTTTTTTAATAAATTTGTGTCTTTTAAAAAAATATATATTTTGTGTCTTTTTTAATAATTTTGTCTTTTTTAAAAATTATTTTGTGTCTTTTTTAATAAATTTGTGTCTTTTTAAAAATATATATTTTGTGTCTTTTTTTAATAATTTAGTGTCTTTTTTAAATTATTTTGTGTCATTTTTAATAAATTTGTGTCTTTTAAAAAAAAATATTTTGTGTCTTTTTTAATTATTTTGTGTCTTTTTTTATTATTTTGTGTCTTTTTTAATAATTATTTTGTGTCTTTTTTAAATAAATTTGTGTCTTTTTTAAAAATTATTTTGTGTCTTTTTTAATAAATTTGTGTCTTTTTAAAAAAAATATATTTTGTGTCTTTTTTAATAAATTTGTGTCTTTTTTAAATTATTTTGTGTCATTTTTAATAAATTTGTGTCTTTTTAAAAAAAATTATTTTGTGTCTTTTTTTAATAATTTTGTGTCTTTTTTAAATAATTTTGTGTCTTTTTTGATAATTCTGAGTCTTTTTTGGTCATTTTGTTTCTTTTTTAAGTAATGTAGTTTTTTCTGTAATTTTGTGTCTTTTTCAAGTAATTTATTGTTTTTTTAGTTTTGTCTTTTTTTCAGTAATTTTGTGTCTTTTTTGGTCATTTTGTGTCTTTTTTGGGTCATTTTGTGTCTTTTTGGGTCATTTTGTGTCTTTTTTTGAATAATTTTGTGTTTTATTTGGTAATTCTCTGTATGTTTTGGTCATTTTGTGTCTTTTTTGGGTCATTTTCATGGTGCCTTCAGCGGCCCCCAGGTAATCTGAGTTTGAGACCCCTGGTTTAAATGTTCCTTCAGCAGCATCTTGTAGTGTAACAGGGTTCATGCTGATATGTGTTAAATAACTGACTTTTGCTCTTTGTGCTGATCTTTTCTTGGACAGACTGTGTGTGTCTTGTGATGTTGACATTGTAGAATAAATAAAAACTCCTTCCTCATGATGGATAAATGATTACTTGTTAAGATGATTTTGACAATTTGATATCCAGTGACCTTGTGATCACTAAAAAACAACCTTAAATCACATAATTTTCCCCCTTGTCCCCTCTGGCATCTGTATCTGGAGGAGTGTGCGCGCTTACACGCGCATGTGACAGGCTGAAATTTCTGGCCTCGAACAGAAAGCATTTTTGGCAAAACCATAATACCTATCATTGATCCGACTTCACTTTGAGCGTCCTGAGTTCTTCCTGAACGTCTACATATGTTTTTTTTTAAAGAAAAATTAAAAATTAGCTTTGTTAGAGCGATCTAAAAAAACTGTTACATATCCCTTTTTCAGAAATCTTCCTGTGTTTTTAATATGGGAGCCAATGAGGCTGTTGGTGGTGTTGGTGGATCATCTGTGCGTCCTACGCCCAAACTATAACTCTGACAGCTTTACCAGAGGATTGTGAGGGAGAAGACTAATTTTCCTACGTTTCTATGTATAAATTATTTCTGTAGAGTGGAATTTGCGGCCTGGAGCGCAGTTTTCAAATTTATTTTTTGACAGTTTCTTCTCTCCCTCTACACTCTGGCGATGATGTCACACACTGTGACACGAACATTCCGTGCAATACACACCCATTATAATCTCAGAATTTCTCCAAAAATGATCATGGTCATTGAACAGGGATTGATAAAAAACTATATGACCTATCGAAACGTGGATTAATACACCGATACACAAGACTTGTGTCTACTGTTTAAAGTTTAAATGGAGTCTCTAGGTGAAATTATGCCGGAGAAGTAGACGTTTAAAAATCTACAATCATTGTTCTTTTTCGCTCATGTTTTGTCATTTCAATGCAAAAATTTGTGCAATTTTTCGCGATTTACGTCGCGAAAAATTCGTCTTCCGTAGAGAAAAGTAATAGCACACCGATCCCGATCAAACCGCATGTTTTAATTTCTAGCGGGATGAAATTGCACTTCACTTGAATATTTCCTTTATATATACTTTATAGTTATAATCCACTACATTTAACTGACAGCTCTAGTTACTTTTCTGGTTGAGATTAAACATGAAAAAAAGGTTTAAATGTATAATTTAAAGATTCTTTCATTCACTCAGGATTAAACATCTGAAGTAAAATACTTTTTTTATCTAGATTTTCATTCTGTATTATGTTTTTATTATTTAGATTTTTTATTTTATTTCAATGTGTGGATTTCTATGTAGTTTCCTGTATTCTGAATCTATATATTCTGTATTTTGCCATATATATGACTGTGGATATGTGCAGGTTGTCTCTGTCTGCAGAAGTAAAGCTCCTCAGTAACTAAAAGGATGGATATTAATAATTGAGGCCGTCCTGCTGAGCAGCTTGTGTCTGTGTCTGTGCAGCTGATTTAACTGTTACTGTACATGCATATAGAACCAGGAGGCTTCAGAAGGAGCAGTTTCTCCAGTAAAGGCTTCCTTCAGACCAGGAACCCCTCAGGATCCTGCAGACCTGCAGCTTTAAAGAGATCTGAGCGCTGCAGGGACGGATATGATGACTCACTCAGCTGGAGAGTCACATGGGGAATAATTACAGCATCACCAGTCAGAAGGTTTAGTGAGGAGTTGACATTACAAAACCAATATTAACATAGAGGCATGAGTGATTATTAGTAGGCCTCTCATGATAATTACTGTATCAACTTATCGTTCCATACACTGCAAAAAAAGAAAAGTTGGGTGAACTCAAAATTTCAAGGCAACAAACTTCGATAAAATTTTAAGTTGGACAATTAAACTAAATATTTTAAGTTTTGTTTTTGAGTTTGCTCAACTCTGAATTTCTCTGGCACGATTGTAACGCCGCTATGAAATGTCAGCTAATGTTGTGACCACAATTTTGAGTTAGCATTGATACGCTAATGGCTACTCTTGTAGCTGGAACAAGCAGCGCCGCTAGCATCAGTTAGCTGCTAGCATCAGTTAGCCGCTAGCAATAGTTAGCCGCTAGCGTCAGTTAGCTGCTAGCTTTCGCTAATGACTGAATTTCTCCGCTTTCCCGCATTTCCCAACAAAGAAATAAGAGTTATCAGAACTATTGTCCCTTGTTGTGAACCCCAACTTAAAGATATAAGTAACAACAACTCACCAACTTGTTTTTGAGCAGACAACTGGTTTCCTTTGTTGTGCTAACTTACATTATTGCCCTAAATGTCAATAATTTATATTCCCAAGTTTTACCAACTTAAATCACTGTTTTAGGCCAAAAAATACAAGTTGGCTTTTTTGCAGTGTATAGAAAAACAGACATGATAGTGTGTTTCTGGACTCAATATATTGACTTTTTGTGCTTTTTTTGTGTTTAAAGTGAAGCTGTAAATGTTTTACAGCAGTAAAAAAACCTTTATTTCCCAAGCAGCCATTCCAGCTGTTTCTGTGTTATTTTAATAATAAAATAATATAATAAATAATGATTATCTCAGTGTAATGTTTTGTTAACAGCCTGAAAGTCTATTTTATTTGTTTTGGCTGTAGTTTATTTATTAATGTTTTATTTATCTAGGATATTTTAATATAACTATACACTTATTTTATCGTCTATGTAACACATTAATATCAGGTGGAATAAATAATAAGACGACAGAAATCCTTTTATTGTTAATGTTGGATAAAACCTTTCAGTTTGGATGAGTCAAGCTGGTGATTTCATCGTCTGTCGTGGTGTTTTATTACGTCATTTGCCATTTTAGTAGAAATCACCCAACCCTAACACTCCATTTTTGGAGCAGGAAGTGACCATATATGGACAAGCAGCGGGCAGCAAAATAACCAGCCAGCTGACGCCTGAGACGAGAACACGGGAATACATTTAGTCATGGCAAAATTATTAGACCAGACTTGTTTTTTTCAGTTTTTGTTTGGACAAATGAACAGAAAAGATGTAAAATGGCCAAAAAAGACACAAATTGACCCAAAAAAAGGACACAAAATGAACAAAAAAGATGTAAATTGACCAAGAAAAAGACACAGAATGAACAAAAAAGATGTAAAATGACCATAAAAGACACAAATTGACCAAAAACATACACAAAATGACCAAAAAGATGTATAATAACAAATAAAAAGACACAAAATGAACAAAAAAAGATGTATAATGACCAAAAATGAAACAAATTGACCAAAAAAGACACAAAATTACCAAAAAAGACATAAACTACCAAAAAAAGACACAAAATTACCAAAAAAAACAACCCCATATTGATAATGATGTTGGTTATTATCAATAAAACCATGTTAAATGTCTAGATATCAGCTCTTAAATTAAACTCTTATCAGATATTTTTGTTGTTATCATTATATTTGTCCAAACAAATGAACCTTTAGTTGAACCAGACATTAAAATGAACAAGAAATTGAATAAAAAAAGGTCTAACAATTTTTTTCCATGACTGTAAATCAACATGGTGCTGATCTGTCAGTCACAGTGAAGCCCCGCCCCTAAAACACACCTGCTTTATCTTCTGTTTTACTCATAATACTCATAATAATAAGGGCTTCATTTACTGAAAGGACATCATGTCTTCCAATAGAAGATCTGGAGAAGCCACATAGGGAATAAAAATAACAGGCAGAGGGAAGACTGAACATGAAAAATTCCAAGTCCAAGTCCACACTGTAACAAATTGCTGTGTATTTATGGTGTATTTACAACAGTATGTTACTGTATTTTAAAATAATTGTAAAATACTTTTAAATATTCATCCCTCACATGTAAATTAACAGTTAAATCGGTCAATTAACAATAGAGATGTAATTTAACAGCATTAAACTGTATTATACTGTTTGATAAATTACAATAAATTACCTGTAAAATAACCCCAACACCCACCGTTACCTTTCGGTCATGTACTGTAATCCAAAATACGATAAAATACTGTTAAAGTAAATTATAGTACATGGACTGTAAAATAACACGTTCCTGTTAATAATGTTCCTGCTGCCAGTATTTTACTGTTAGTTTATAGTGAAATTTATTACAGTGCAAGTCCAAGTTTCCATGATTATTAAATCTACTTAAGTTAAGAAACTAATATTCATACTGTAGAGCAGTAGTTCTCAACCTTTTTGAGTCGTGACCCCCAATTTAACATCCATGTTGTCCGTGACCCCCGCTCACTGAACACAATCTCACACGCACAGTTCAGATCACCCAAAAAAGAAACAAAATGACCAAAAAGGAAACAAAATTACCAAAAAAGACACGAATGGACCACAAAATGATCAAAAAAGACACAAATTGAGCAGAAAAGACACAAAATGACCAAAAAAAGACACAAAATGACGAAAGAAAAGACACAAATTGACCAAAAAAGACACAAAATGACCAAAAAAAGACACAAAATGACCAAAAAAAGACACAAAATGACCAAAAAAAGACACAAAATGACCAAAAAAGACACAAAATGACCAAAAAAAGACACAAAATGACCCAAAAAAGAAACAAAATGACCCAAAAAAGAAACAAAATGACCAAAAAAAGACACAAAATGACAAAAAAAGACACAAAATGACCAAAGAAAAGACACAAATTGACCAAAAAAGACACAAAATGACCAAAAAAAGACACAAAATGACCAAAAAAAGACACAAAATGACCAAAAAAGACACAAAATGACCCAAAAAAGAAACAAAATGACCAAAAAAGACACAAAATGACCAAAAAAAGACACAAAATGACCCAAAAAAGAAACAAAATGACCAAAAAAAAGACACAAAATGACCCAAAAAAGACACAAAATGACCAAAAAAAGACACAAAATGACCCAAAAAAGAAACAAAATGACCCAAAAAAGAAACAAAATGACCAAAAAAAGACAAAATGACCAAAAAAAGACACAAAATGACAAAAAAAGACACAAAATGACCAAAGAAAAGACACAAATTGACCAAAAAAGACACAAAATGACCAAAAAAAAGACACAAAATGACCAAAAAAAGACACAAAATGACCAAAAAAGACACAAAATGACCAAAAAAGACACAAAATGACCCAAAAAAGAAACAAAATGACCAAAAAAGACACAAAATGACCAAAAAAAGACACAAAATGACCCAAAAAAGAAACAAAATGACCAAAAAAAAGACACAAAATGACCCAAAAAAGACACAAAATGACCAAAAAAAGACACAAAATGACCCAAAAAAGAAACAAAATGACCCAAAAAAGAAACAAAATGACCAAAAAAAGACAAAATGACCAAAAAAAGACACAAAATGACAAAAAAAGACACAAAATGACCAAAGAAAAGACACAAATTGACCAAAAAAGACACAAAATGACCAAAAAAAGACACAAAATGACCAAAAAAAGACACAAAATGACCAAAAAAGACACAAAATGACCAAAAAAGACACAAAATGACCCAAAAAAGAAACAAAATGACCAAAAAAGACACAAAATGACCAAAAAAAGACACAAAATGACCCAAAAAAGAAACAAAATGACCAAAAAAAAGACACAAAATGACCCAAAAAAGAAGCAAAATGACCAAAAAAAGACACAAAATGACAAAAAAAGACACAAAATGACCAAAGAAAAGACACAAATTGACCAAAAAAGACACAAAATGACCAAAAAAAAGACACAAAATGACCAAAAAAAGACACAAAATGACCAAAAAAGACACAAAATGACCAAAAAAAGACACAAAATGACCCAAAAAAGAAACAAAATGACCAAAAAAAAAGACACAAAATGACCAAAAAAAGACACAAAATGACCAAAAAAGACACAAAATGACCCAAAAAAGAAACAAAATGACCCAAAAAAGACACAAAATGACCAAAAAAAGACACAAAATGACCAAAAAAAGACACAAAATGACCCAAAAAAGAAACAAAATGACCAAAAAAAAGACACAAAATGACCCAAAAAAGAAGCAAAATGACCAAAAAAAGACACAAAATGACAAAAAAAGACACAAAATGACCAAAGAAAAGACACAAATTGACCAAAAAAGACACAAAATGACCAAAAAAAAGACACAAAATGACCAAAAAAAGACACAAAATGACCAAAAAAGACACAAAATGACCAAAAAAAGACACAAAATGACCCAAAAAAGAAACAAAATGACCAAAAAAAAAGACACAAAATGACCAAAAAAAGACACAAAATGACCAAAAAAGACACAAAATGACCCAAAAAAGAAACAAAATGACCCAAAAAAGACACAAAATGACCAAAAAAAGACACAAAATGACCAAAAAAAGACACAAAATGACCCAAAAAAGACACAAAATGACCAAAAAAAACCCCACAATGACCAATAAAAGACATTAAATGACCAAAAAGACTAAAACACATTAACACATGAACACTTTAACACAGTGGAGACAGAGCTGACTTCCAAAATGATTTGGCGACCCCCAGAAATCATCTCACGACCCCAATTGGGGTCCCGACCCCAAGGTTGAGAACCGCTGCTGTAGAGGACATGAGTACAGGACATCTCAGTGTGATTATATTTATACTGTAAACACACACAGGGACGGTTAGCTCTGGGGAATAAAGGACTAAAACATGATTCTGACTGTTGCAGTGAAATGGATTTATGCTGTTAGAGGCAAAAATAAAGACAATAGCACGATTGCACGCACGCATTTAATTTGCATTTTCTCTGCTGTTTATCAGGCTTTTATTCTCGCAGCATTAAAGCATTATTCTCATGTTTTTTCACTTTCTGCCCATTTACCACAAATTATATTTTATACACTTTACATTACTGTCAAATATTAAAAAAATTGAAATATATAATTTAATAAAAATAAAATAAAATAAATAAAGATTTTAAAATAATAATAAAATTAAATAAAATTAAAAATGAATTAAATAAAGATTAAAATGATAAAATTAAAGAAAAAATAAATAGAATAAAATAAAATAAAGATTCAAAAAAATTAAATAAACACACACACACACACACACACACACACACACACACTGATACACTCTTTCCTCCCCTCCCCCTCCTTCTCTCTCAGATTGCAATGTCATGCTGAAACTCTCCACCAGCAGACAGACAGACTCTCTTTTCTCCTCATGTTTCAACATAATAAAAATAATATAAGATATAATATAATATAATATATGATATAATATAATATAACAATAATAAGAAAAAAACTGCAAATTTCCTGTTGGTGCTTTATGCCTCTAGTCTAAAAAATGACTCACTGTCTCAAAACCTGGTCGCAGACAGACAGACAGACAGACAGACAGGCAGGCAGGCAGACAGAGAGACAGAGAGACAGACAGACAGACAGGCAGACAGAGAGACAGACAGACAGACAGACAGACAGGCAGACAGACAGACAGACAGAGAGACAGACAGACAGAGAGACAGACAGACAGACAGACAGACAGACAGGCAGACAGACAGACAGACAGACAGACAGACAGACAGACAGAGAAACAGACAGACAGACAGGCAGACAGACAGGTCCCTGTCTCCCTGTCTCTGTAAGTGATGATGTCATGGTGTGATGTCAGCGCTGCCTCTGATCCCATGATGCAACACTGTGTGACTCTGTGAAACAGGTTGCTGCTGCTGCAGAAAGTGCTGAGCTGCTGCTCCTCCTCCTCCCCCTCCTCCTCCTCCTCCTCCTCCTCCCCCCTCCTCCTCCTCCTCCTCCTCCTCCCCCTCCTCCTCCTCCTCCTCCTCCTCCTCCTCCTCTTCTCTGGTTTCTCTGATCGTTCCTCTGCCCTAAATAAAGTATTCCCTCATTACTCTCTCTCTCTCTCTCTCCAAATCTCTCCTCTCTTCCTCTGCCCTACATTTCTATTGTTTCACTGTTTTCACTTGATCAGATCCCCTCAGCTCCATCCCTCCTCCCCCCACCTCCTCCTCCCCCCACCTCCTCCTCCTCCTCCTCCTTTTCTCTTTTCTATATTTGCTCTCTACCCACACAGACCTCCCCTCCTCCTCTCTCTCTCTCTCTCTCCACTGGTTGTCAAGGCAGCAGGGCACCATGGCTCAGCATTATTCATGCAGCAGCACAGTCAGCCAGCCGCTCACACAGACAGACAGACAGACAGGCAGGCAGTCAGACAGGCAGTCAGACAGGCAGTCAGACGGGCAGGGAGCCAGGTGGGCAGGCTGCGAGGCCTCCAACCGGTCCAGCAGAGTCAGGCTGAGCTGCTCTGGAAAACATTTAACTCTTTCCTCTCTCCGTATGAAAGGATCGTATCATCTGGAGCATATTTTTAAATAGTTTTCATTCTGATAGTCGAGTCAAATGTATTTCTAAAGCACATTTACAGACGGCTGAGCTGCACCAACGTGCTTCACATAAAAGTGCATAAAGTGCAATAAAATACAGGATTGACAAAGGTGAAAAAGAAACAAAAAGGGTTAAAAGACATTGACTGCAAGAGTTCAAATGACTCAAAAGAAGAAGGGATGATTTTAAAGGAAGTGAGGGATTACTAGGATACTAGGACACTATTCACTAGCACTAGCAGGAGGAAAACGTTAATCGAAGGCTGATAATGGTAATAAAAACATGGCGCTCAATAACTGACAGACGGGACATGAAACAGGAGTATAAAGCCTCATTTTGTTGTTGCAGCAGTTCTGATATTTTAATATTTTGTCATGTTAAGTGCAGATTCATTTGCAAAGTCTGCATCAATCAGACTGACAGGGATTTCTATTGTGGTTAGTCTAGGAAGGAGGAGCAAAGAGGAGAGGAGGAGGAGGAGGAGGAAAGAAGGAGTATAAAAGGATAATATCATTTGGATCATATTTGAATAGTTTTTGTTCTGATAATGGTGATAAAACACTGTAACAGGCCATGAAACATGAACACAAAGCCTTATTTTGTTGTTGCAGCAGTTCTGATATTTTAATATTTCGTCATGTTAAGTGCAGTCTGCATCAGTCTGGGATTCAGGGTTTCAAGTTTATAAAAGTAGATTTTCATAGTGCAGAAAACACTGAAACCAGCAGCTGCATGGAGGAAAGGAAAACTGTGTTAATAAATCCAAAACTTTATGGTATGCTTTGCTAACTTTAAATATTTTATATATTATATTATATCATTATATTTATTTACTTTATTTTAATTTTAATTTTAAATTTTTTTATTACATTATATTATATATTTACATTTTAAATATTTGACAGTAATCTGAAGTATATAGAATATGATTTTTGGTAAAAGGGCAGAAAGTGCCTTGCTAAATGTAAATATTTAATATATTATATTATTATATATATATATATTTTTATTTTTTTATTTAATTTATTTTTTTTAAATCTTTATTTTATTTTATTTTTTATTATATTATGTTATATATTTAAATTCTAAATATTTGACAATAATGTCGAATATATAAAATATGATTTTTGGTAAAAGGGCAGAAAGTGCCGTGCTAAATGTAAATATTTCATATTATATATATATATATATATATATATATACATATATATATATTATTTTATTTTATTTTATTTTATTTTTTTTTTTTTAATTTAATTTTTTAAATCTTTATTTTATTTTATTTTTTATTATATTATGTTATATATTTAAATTCTAAATATTTGACAATAATGTAAAGTATATAAAATATGATTTTTGGTAAAAAAAAAAAAAAAAAAAAAGGAAAAAAAAGTGCAAAAACATGAAAATAATGCTTTAATGCTGCAAGAATAAAAACCTGATAAATGCAAATTAAATGCACACAACCCACTGGAGCTTCAGAGGAACTGTGTGTGTGTGTGTGTGTGTGTGTGTGTGTGTGTGTGTGTGTGTGTTTCTGGGTCTATACTTCCTGGTATATATCTGAAGTGGAGACAAACTTCTCCAGGTGAAGAAGTAAACTTTAACAGCTGTAACAGAATGATGATGTCACCTGTCCTCTCTGTCCCTTAGCAACCGTTACACCTGATCAGCTGCTATTTAAAGACACATCACATATGATTCTGTTTGTTTGAACTTATCATTATGAAGCACATGTTGATTGCATAATGTGACGGTTAGAATAGAACAGAGTTTAGACTGGCTCCTTATAATTCACAGCACAGAACAAGTCATTATGAGTTTGGCATAAATTTAACACTCTCAAATCTTTGGTTATTATGTCCGTAAAAATATCTGTTAAAAATCTTCACCATGCCATGTTGGTGTCAGTTTTTTCAGCGTTACTTCACCTATTATATGTCCTGATAATTCATGTTTAACTTCGACTTACTTGATCAAAAGTTTGAACCCAAAAGAAACAAAAGAAAACATAAAATCTGATCTTGAAAATTATGTTTCACACACATAAATGTAAATGTTGCAAATTTGAACACAGGTTGCAAATACAACATATAAGAGGTAAAATGAGGATAATATCTAGTTCTATATTTTATATTAAATATATTTGACATTATCTCTGGTTTTACTTGGCTGAATATCATCAAAAAAAATCTGGTTTGGAGTTTCAAGCCAGAACTTTAGAGGGAAGCTGATGTTAAGGCTCGACGTTGTTTCATTTTTACGTTTTCACGTCATGAAGAAGTCATATTCAGGTGGTTTCATGGACTCTGGAGGGTTAAAGAAGGTAATAAAATAATTTAAAAAACTGCTTCCGAGTTGGTACTGCGTAGAGTAGCCGTTAGCGTATCGATGCTAACTCAAAATTGTGGTCGCAACATTAGCTGACATTTCATAGCGGCGTTACAATCGTGCCAATTCAGCACATTGCAGAAGTTAGCAGGAGTAAGGATTAAAAGTTATTACAATGTAAAATTATAAGTTAGTACAACTTACAGTTGAGTTGACAAAAAACTGAATTCAGAGTTGAGCAAACTCAAAAACAAAACTTGAAATATTTAGTTTAATTGTCCAACTTAAAAGTTGTTGCCTTGAAATTTTGAGTTCACCCAACTTTTCTTTTTTTGCTTCTTTTTTTTGCATAATAATAATAATAATAATAATAATAATAAATATGTAGATAAGTGATATGACACTTATTTCTACATGTTCTGATGATGTCATTTTTATGTTAAAAAATCTTGACGATTTTGTGACCTTTGACCCCAATAATGTAGTTACTGCACTCTGGTTTTGCTGTAAAAGGGTCTAATAGTGATGCACAAACAGAGTGCACTGAGTATAATGTTGTTGTCTTCTTCAGCTTTATATATTTTTATGTATATATATATATATATATATATATATATATATATATAAAAGCTGAAGAAGACAACAACAACATTATTGGGGTCAAATGTAAAAAAATCGCCAAGATTTTTTTTACATAAAAATGACATCATCAGAACATGTAGAAATAAGTGTCATATCACTTATCTACATATTTATTATTATTATTATTATTATCTACCCACTTGTCAAAAAAACTTAAAACACGTAAAAAATCTTTAAATCAGTTTTTCTCAGTTTGACCCTTTGTGTGGTTACTGCAGAAAACATGACTGAAGAGAGGTAGATGATTAGAACATTGTCCTCTTCCTGTCCAGTTTATTATTATATTATTATTATTATTATTATTATTATTATTATATTACATCAGGTTATATTATTATATTCTGACCCAGATAAAGCTGCTTCACTGCTGCAGGATCACAAACAGAGAGAGTCAGAAGCAGCAGGTCATTTACAGGATGTGTGTGTGTGTGTGTGTGTGTGTGTTTGAGGGAAATCTGTGGCAGGTGTATAAACAGATTCACCCTGAGAGCCAAACGGGAGGACAGAGGCTGTGTTTGTCACACACACACACACACACATACACACACACAAAACAATGTACAGCTGACACTAAACTACATGAAACACCTCTGAGCTGCTGACATGAGAGAAATTCCAGGAGAGGAGGAGGAGGAAAAGGAGGAGAGGAGGAGGAGGAGGAGGAGGAGGAAAAGGAGGAGAGGAGAGGAGAGGAGGAGGAGAAGGAAAGGAGGAAGAGGAGAGGAGGAGGAGGAGGAAAAGGAGGAGAGGAGGAAAAGGAGGAGGAGGGGGAGGAGAGGAGGAGGAGGAGAGGAGAGGAAGAGGAGGTACAATGTACAGATTGTAGCTTATTTTTTAGATTTTGGAAATACACACACACAAATGCGCGCGTAAGCATGCACACTCCTCCAGATACACATGTTTCACACACACACACACACACACACACACACACATAACTTTGTGATTTTTGTTACACACACACAAATTCGCGCGTAAGCGTGCACACTCGTCCAGATACACGTTTCACTCACACACTCACACACACACACACACACACACACACACACACACACATTGAGGTTAAAGGTCATACAGTAGTGTTCAGTATAATAGCAGTCCAGTGTGACTAACCAGATTAATCAGGTTTTTAGTACATTTTTATTGCTCCATGGCTAACAAGGCACCAGTAGGTGCAGTAGATTCTCAGTAAACCAACCAGACCAGCATTGGTGCCATGCAGCTCTGAAGGCTGTCACATCGGGTAATTAGTTGAAAGTGGCGTGTTCTACTAGTCTGGTTAGTCACATTGGACTTTCAGAGTTTCCCCAGAGGAATTTTTCCAGTTATTACTAATATTGAGCTCTCCTGCGCCTCTGTGCTGACTCTGCTTCCACAGAATGAGGAATCAGAGCAGTAATGAGGTGTTCAGTCCTGTGGAGGCTCCCCATTGTCCCCCTAATGTTGGTTCACAGACTCTGACTGGATGTCTGCAGCCTGTTGGATGCACAAGTGTTTCAGTTATTCTGTTAGCTGACGGTTAACCCTTAATAGGACACTCATTGAAATACTTGCAAATTCCAAATTTCAACCGTAGAGAATATTGGAGGATATTACATACAGCCAGAATGTGTAAAAAAAAAACATAGGGACCCCGGGGGAGGGGGGTCATATTTATAGGAAAAAGTTTATGAGATTAAAGTGGCAAATCTACAAGAAAACAATGTGCAGATTTATGAGATTTAAAGTGGTGAATCTGCGAGAAAAAAGTTGCTTTTTTCCCACTTTTTTCTCTTAAATCTGCGACTTTTTTCGAGCAGATTTGCCACTTTAATCTATTTAATTTGCAACTTTTTTCCTCTAAATATTAACCCCCCCCCCCCCACCCCCCAGATTTGTATTTTATATTTTTATTCATACTTGGCCCTAATATGCCGTCATAGTCAAGTTCTCCTGGTACAAGTCACTGAATAATAACTCTGTTTGTCCGACTGTTTCTTGCAGATTTGTTTTCTAAATTTTTCATTTTTACAATGGAGGTCAAAGTCAATAAAGTTAATATTATTATATTATTATCATACTGATTGGTAGCCTGATCTTTGATGATTATCTGGAATAAATCCTTGTGGTTCTATGACCAAACAGAGAGACATGGGGACCAGTTAGATCTCCACTGAAGTTACCAAACATAGTTCTTCACCTGATGAAGGGTTAAAGGGGACGTGAGGTAAAGTGGGCAGATAAAGAGAGGTATTGTGCCTCTGAGCTGTTTCTACTCTACTCAGCAAGCCTTTCTGCCTCTCCTCTAATCTAATAGGAGGTGGATCACCAGCTGATCTCCCTGTGACTCCTGCAGATCTCCTCCTGACTCCAAAGCTCCTTTTCATGTCCAGCTACAAGTCGTTTCAGGTGATTCTAGTCGTCTAGTCTGTCAGAGATCCACAGCTCGGCTCGACTCGGCCTGTGACCCGATATGTCAGAGTTTTTATGTTATATATCTTTGCAATAAATTATTTTCATCATTCAGTATTCCAGGTTTTCCTCTATTAGTTTGTTTTGATCATCATACATCCTAATTTTATGTTTTCCTTTATTCATTTTTTAATAAAATCCCTTTTTGTGTCACTACTCTTCTAATGCACAACATGGGTTTTTTTTTTTAGCTAAGTAGCTTGTTAAGCTAACTACTTAACTAACTACTTGGCTAAGTATTTAGCTAAGTAGCTTGCTAAGCTAACTACTTAGCTAACTACTTGGCTAAGTATTTAGCTAAGTAGCTTGCAAAGCTAACTACTTAGCTAACTAGTTGGCTAAGTATTTAGCTGAGTAGCTTGCTAAGCTAACTACTTAGCTAACTCCTTGGCTAAGTATTTTGCTAAGTAGCTTGCTAAGCTAACTACTTAGCTAACTACTTGGCTAAGTATTTAGCTAAGTAGCTTGCTAAGCTAACTACCTAGCTCACTACTTTGCTGAGTATTTAGCTAAGTAGCTTGTTAAGCGAACTACTTAGCTAACTTCTTTGCTAATTAATTAACTAAGTAGCTTGCTAAGCTAACTACCTAGCTCACTACTTTGCTGAGTATTTAGCTAAGTAGCTTGTTAAGCGAACTACTTAGCTAACTTCTTTGCTAATTAATTGCAAGGTGCAAGCTTACAGCAAAAATTGATTCCAAAGTGATTACTTAAAATATTCAAAAATCTCAATAATAAAATGATTATAATCCTAACTGCCTGTGTTGAATGAAGCTGTAGCTGGGTTTTAAACTTGAAGGTTTTGGAGAAGGAGACGTGAGAGTTGTCTGGCCAAGAAACATAGTGCATTATGAGCGCATTCATAGTGAATTATAATGCTCATTATAATCAATCATAATGCATTATGACTGCATTCATAAACACATATAAAGCTTCATGATGCACTGTATCAACAGTTATAAATATAGCTTATAATGACTTATAAATCCAAGTGTCTTATGAGTGCTCTTGACTGGTTATAAACTACAGGCTGACTGATGAGGCTTATAATACATTACAACTACTCATACCCCTCTATACACACACCTCAACAATCAACTGTTATAAGGACTCATAGGATGCCATAAGTATAAATAAATGATCAATGTATGCTTTAAGTAAAGTGAGGTTCATATAGACGCATCTATAATGCAGGATAGCTTATCATGATGTTTCATGATTCATCATGATTAGCTATACTGCATTATAGATGCGTCTATATGAACATAGTGCATCATGAAGCTTTATATGTGTTTATGAGTGCAGTCATAATGCATTATGATTGATTATAATGAGCATTATAATTCATTATGAATGCGCTCATAATGCACTATAGATGTAGTCTTCATAGAAAGTGTTACCGAATCTTCTTTCTTGATGTGGACTCCCTCTCACCTCTTCTTCACCTGTTTCCTTCGGCCCAACACGTTCTGCACGTACACCATGTCTCGGCTTGATCCTTCCTCTTTTGAGTTCCCCTTTGTTTACTGGCATCGCCCTGTCTCAATCACCTTATTACAAAATTTCCAACGATCAATCCGGTTACCACACGTCCTGATACAACCTGACCTGTACTGGCCTTATTGCATTCATTACACAGTTTTTCCATCAAATCACATCAACATTGTGACTCATCATTTTACATACAATCATCATCAACTTTTCATTAGCATCTTTTTCACAACAATCATACTAAATCATACTAGATCAACATCAATCATTACAGTGCCATCACATCATTTAGTCAGGAAAGCCCCCAACTGTCCCCAACCGTTGTTACCCTGCTGGTAAATGGTAAATGGACCTGCACTTATATAGCGCTTTTCTAGTCGCTTTGCGACCACTCAAAGCTCTTTACACTACAGACTGCGCTCATTCACCCTTTCACACACACATTCATACTGGTGGCAGAGGCTACCCTAAATGGTGCCACCTGCCACCATTGGGAATTCATTCACACACCGATGAACACAGCATCAGGAGCAATTTGGGGTTCAGTATCTTGCTCAAGGATGCTTCGACATGTAGGCTGCCATGGTCAGGGATCGAACCACCAACCCTTCGGTTGGGGGCCAACCAACTCTCCCAACTGAGCCACAGCCGCCCTGTAAGTAAGCCCCTGATTTCCACATCCTCATGCTGCCTAGCTGGTAAGCCCCTGATTTCCACAGCCTTATTCTGCTTAGCTGGTGTGTGGCGAGTAGATCTCAACTCACTTGACTCTACTTGGCTAAGTATTTCGCTAAGTAGCTTGCTAAGCTAACTACTTGGCTAAGTATTTAGCTAAGTAGCTTGCTAAGCTAACTACTTAGCTAACTCCTTGGCTAAGTATTTCGCTAAGTAGCTTGCTAAGCTAACTACCTAGCTCACTACTTGGCTAAGTATTTAGCTAAGTAGCTTGTTAAGCTAACTACTTGGCTAAGTATTTAGCTAAGTAGCTTGCTAAGCTAACTACTTAGCTAACTCCTTGGCTAAGTATTTAGCTAAGTAGCTTGCTAAGCTAACTACCTAGCTCACTACTTTGCTGAGTATTTAGCTAAGTAGCTTGTTAAGCGAACTACTTAGCTAACTTCTTTGCTAATTAATTAACTAAGTAGCTTGCTAAGCTAACTACCTAGCTCACTACTTTGCTAAGTATTTAGCTAAGTAGCTTGTTAAGCTAACTACTTAGCTAACTTCTTTGCTAATTAATTAACTAAGTAGCTTGCTAAGCTAACTACCTAGCTCACTACTTGGCTAAGTATTTAGCTAAGTAGCTTGCTAAGCTAACTACTTAGCTAACTACTTGGCTAAGTAGTTAACTAAGTAGCTTGCTAAGCTAGCTACTTAGCTGGCTGAGTAGTTAGCTATGTAATAACAAAACTTTTTTTCTTCATAAAGTATAAGAGGCAAAATGGAAATAATGATCTGTTGTTTTCAAAAACAAGATATTTAAAGAATACTTGGAATATTCAATCATAAAATAAGTTGATATCAAAAGATAGAGCACAGAAACACATAGCAGCATTAAATAACTAACATGGGAATGAAATGAATGAGGGTGATTTTAGACCATGTTGTGCATCAAAGGGTTAAAGAGGTGAGATAGTTTAGAATCATAAAGCATGAAGAGGTTTCATTAAAGGCAGCAGGAGGGAGCTGCTGCTGTTTTATCTCTCTCTGGCTGTCAGAATGATATTCAGACGCTCACATACACATTGTGTTCACCCTCTGGTTGGCAGGCCAGTTAACTCTTTACAGGCTGCACACTGGTTATTACTGCACTGTATGTAGTGGAACTGTATCTCAAATCAGACACCATTCAACTGAGATTATATCTAAATTTCACATTAACTACTAATATAAATGATCGTGTTATGCTTCCACTTATTTAACTCTATGGAGTCTTTGGCAATTTTGTCCTTTTTTGAATCCTTTTCATGTATTTTCGTGTCTTTGTAAGTCATTTTGTGTCTTTTTTGTTCATTTTGTGTCTGTTGTTGACACATTGACAAACAGACATGCTGCAGCAGTAATGAGCTGCTTCAGGAGGCGTTTACACTAATGGGATCTTAAGAGTCTCCTCACTTAGTGTGATGAAGACCTCTGGAGAGCTTCTGCTCTTCCTCCCTCACTCTATCTATCACAGGTTCATTTGGTGCAACTGCATTTGCACAATATTTTGACTCAACTTGGGAAAGAGCACATGATAAATAATGAGCACGATAAATAATTGACGCAATGAAAATATCAACGAATGGTTGAAGGTTCGTGGCTGCAGAATGCATGACCGAGATATCTCCATAATGGTAGATATTTGGTAAATATATTGACTGTTTCTGTTTATTGCATTAACCACTTTTACCCTTCCACTGATTCAGCCTGTGGTGATGAAAAACTTGTGACATTTTTCAACTATTGACTCGATTTCCAGGAAAAACTGTAATAACTCTGGTGTCTCATGACTGTTTTCTCTGGTGCCAATACTGGGACAAAATTGTTCCCATCAGCCTCATGTATCCTTTGTGTTCAGTGCTTTGAGGTTAAAGTTCATGGTGACGAGGGTAAAAGTTACTAAACATTAGGATGTTTGCTGCTGCCGTGGTCATATTAAAGTCAAACAAATCCCTAAAAGTGTATAATTCTCCACGGTATGAGAAACCCATTAAGGGAATGGATAAGTGTTGGAAAATCTTTGTTCTCCTATGAAATTAATATATTCTTTCCTCTTAAAGTTTAAAACAAGCTTTAAATAAATAAGCACCCCTGGCATAGACGATGGTATCATCAGCAAAAAAATGGACATCGCAGTGCTTCAAAACAAAATCTTTATGTAAACATTGAACAACAGGGGACCTAGTTCGGATCCTTGAGGTACACCTCTATCAACAACTGGGGGATTTGACTCGCCACTATCTTTAACAGTCTGACAACTATTATTTGAATCCATTAACCCTTGTTAGTCCTCCCGTCGATGGTCCTCAAGGGTCAACAAGGACCCCATGACATCAGACTGGTTTTAGGACATGCGGAAAAAAATATTAACTTATAATAAAACTTTTTTTTTCCACCTTTTAAGGCAACTCAAGACCAACAAATTGATATTTAATTTTCTTTTTTTTTGTTTCATTATTGTTGGTTAATTTTAGTCACATATACAAAATTAGGCCTCATTTCAAGAGAAAAAAAGTAATAAAACCTGACTATTTTTTTCAATAGTTATAGTGAAATAATAATTTCTTGATGGGAATGCACAGAGTAGGTTATGTCAACTTTTAGTGAAAGTTATGTTTTGAAAACATTGTATATGAGTTTCCTTAAAAGGTGAAAAAAAAGTTGTTAATATTTTTTTCTACATGTCCTAAAACCAGTCTGATGTCATGGGGTCATTTTTCAGCCCCGAGGACCATAGAGGGCCAATTTATAAAACATGTAAAAATGTATAAAGAAAGTTGATTTTATTTTATCTATAAATATAAAGGATGCAGAGGGGCACATATGCTGAAAATTTCAAGCAATTCTATGAAAGTGAATCTTTATTATGAGGAAAATGATTTGGGGTCAAAAAGGAGCCCAGGAGGGTTAAAGGAAACAGATTAAATAAAAAACAATGTTGGAACTGACATTGTCTTGAAAGTATCCATATTCTGTTTCTTTTTTCATGGACTTGTCCTTTTTAAAAAAGTAATTTTGTGTCTTTTTTTTAGTAATTTTGTCTCTTTTTTAGTAATTTTGTCTTTTTTTTTAGTAATTTTGTGTCCTTTTTTTTGTTGTAATTTTGTCTCTTTTTTTTAGTAATTTTGTGTCTTTTTTTTTTAGTAACTTTGTGTCTTTTTTTTTAGTAATTTTGTCTCTTTTTTAGTAATTTTGTTTCTTTTTTTTAGTAATTTTGCGTCTTTTTTTTTAAAGTAATTTTGTGTCTTTTTTGTCATTTTGTGTCTTTTTTTTGTAATTTTGTGTCTTTTTTTTAGTAATTTTGTGTCTTTTTTAGTAATTTTGTTTCTTCTTTTTTTTAGTAATTTTGTGTCTTTTTTTTTTAGTAATTTTGTGTCTTTTTCGTCATTTTGTGTCTTTTTTTACTAATTTTGTGTCTTCTTTTGGTCATTTTGATACTGCCTTCAGCGGCCCCCAGGTAATTTGAGTTGGAGACCCCTGCGTTAGACCAATAAAACCAGTTTGATTGTTTCTCTCAGAGACTGGGAGGTGACTCTGGGCCAACACCTCATCCTGCTCCTCCATTGGCCAGATGTCCCCGTAGCCCCGCCCACTTACTGTTCCCCCGAGCCAATCAGAGATCATGTGGACAAAGAGACGGAGTGGATCCAGTAAATGTGAGACATGAGGACCTGTCTGTGTCTCGTCCTCCCCCTCTGACACACATTCTGTCTGTCCTGTATGAGGAGCAGCCGATCTAGGCCACCATGTCACCCACATGTTGTCTGGAGAATAATTAGAGCCACAAATCCTGAGCACAAATTAAAAAAGATAAATGAAAAGCAGAGCAGGACGGCTTCCTGCTCAACATTAATATTTCATGTCTCCAGAAACCTTAAAGCGCCACACCAGGATCCAGCCGACAGTCTATAAATCACATTTCTCACACACACTTCAGTGTTTCCACTTTCCTCTGGTTTATAGTGGAAATAGACTCTGTGTTATAGAGTCATATTTATATTTATACAAAGATCTTTACAGCGTGCATCCCTTTAAAAACTTATCTTGTGTCTTTTTTGGTCATTTTCTGTCATTTTTGGTTATTTTGTGTCTTTTTTTTGGTCATTTTGTGTCTTTTTTTAGTAATTTTGTGTCTTTTTATGTATTTTTTTGGTCATTTTGTGTCTTTTGTGCCTTTTTTTTTAGTAATTTTGTCTTTTTGTGTCTTTTTTGGTCATTTTGTGTCTTTTGTGCCTTTATTTTAGTCATTTTGTGTCTTTTTTTGGTCATTTTATGTCTTTTTGTGTCTTTTTTGGTCATTTTGTGTCTTTTGTGTCTTTTTTTGGTCATTTTGTGTCTTTTTTGGTCATTTTGTGTCTATTGTTGTGTCTTTTTTGTCATTTTGTGCCTTCTGTGTTTTTTTGGTCATTCTGTCTTTTCATTTTGTGTCTCTTTTGGTCATTTTGTGTCTTTTTGTGTCTTTTTGTGTCTTTTTTTAGTCATTTTTGTTAATATCCACAGAGGCTGATAGTGAAGACAGCTGAGACAAAATATAAATGTTTTTGTTAAAGTTAAATGAAAAGCCGCTGCATTCAGGCACAAATATGAAATTATTAAAGTTATTCATTTCATTTTCTTTCATTTCAGTGAACATTGTGTGCAGTGATAATAAGTTCACAGCTTCACTTTTACCGTGTGTGTGTGTGTGTGTGTGTGTGTGTGTGTGTGTGTGTGTGCTGGTTTAGCTTCTCCTCTATGGGCAGATTGTGTAATGAGATTAGAGAGGTCAGCTGTAACATGTATTAATCAGGCTTTACTTGGAGAGAGCCACGCCGAGTGTGTGTCTGTGTGTGTGTGTGTGTGTGTGTGTTTGTGTGTGTGTGTATTTAATTGTGCACAGGACACACACACACTCTCACATAGCCTGTAATTCGACATGAAGTTTTTAGTTTTCCTTATATCAGGGCTCCAGACTGCCCTAAATTGTTGCATTTTGCCCCTAAAATTTGAAATAGTGTGAGTAAATTTTTACTTGCAACCAGTAAATTTGCAGATTTTTTTTATTATAACTGTATTATAACTGGATGCAGCTAATAAACCAATAAACAGACAGGAGTTGAGGTAACAACGGTTCAGCCACGACATTTTTAAATATTTTTGTTGCTGATAAACTTCTGCTCCAGTCTGAAATATAATTTAAATGTGAATTTAAAACATTGTAGTTTCTGCATTAATTGTCAAAGTATTTATCAGTATTACAGTGCAAATGAGAGGAAATGTGAATATTTACTTTGCAAGTAGATATAAATGTGCACCTCTAAATCTTTTAAGTTAGGGGCCAATGAGCTCCTAGTAAAAAAAAAGTTAGTCTGGAGCCTGCATTACTGCAAAAAAGGTGTTTAGTCTAAAACCAGATCAAACAGTAAATCTGAGGGAAATGATCTTGCTGCATGGACAGATAATTTACCTTGACATAAAAAAGACACAAAAAGACCAAAAAAATACACAAAAATACACAAAAAGACCAAAAAAAGACACTAAAAAGACACAAAAAGATTGAGAAAAAGAAACAAAAATACGTAAAAACACAAAAACAAACAAATAATCATCAGGTCACTCTGCTCGGGCCAGTTCATCACTGCTGGCAGCTTTACTTTATCTGGTTTTAAGAGTTGATTTATTATTTTAATTGTTCAACATGCTTATTTCTAGATTTAATAATCTTAATTTAAGAAATCTTGTCAAGGTAAATTATCTGTCCATGCAGCAAGATCATTTCCCTCAGATTTACTGTTTGATCTGGTTTTTAGACACCTTTTTACAGTGTAATAACTGGTGATGTTTTCTTGTTTATTGCTTATTATTTTAAACACTTCATCCATCTCTTCCTCTGACTCTGGATCAGAGGTCGGACGTGACTGACGAGTGTTTTCCTCTAACACACAGTGTGAAAACCACCACAGTGTGTGTGTGTGTGTGTGTGTGTGTGTGTGTGTGTGTGTGTGTGTGAGCTCAGTGAGCGATCAGCTGCTTCTATTTATTTTAGTTTCCTGCCTGCAGCTCCGTCCCACGTGGTGACGTCCACTCGCCTCATCAGAGGACTGACTCACAGACCTGTTCATCCACACACACTCTGCTTAATGTGTGTGTGTGTGTGTGTGTGTGTGTGTTATCAGGTGGAGCAGCTGTTTCCTGCTCAGATCCAGCAGGTCTGACCGGCCACAGGGCCAATATGAGAGGAGAGAGAACCAGTAAAAGAGAGATCACTGTCCGTTTGTGTATGTATGTGTGTATGTATGTGTGTGTGTGTGTGTGTGTGTGTATGTGTGTGTGTGTAGAGTGTGCACTTGAGTGTCCAGAATGATGGATTAGTGTTGGAGGTTTGGAGGATTGGTGGAAATGTAGCATGAAAGCTCTGCTGCCCCGAGGCGAGACGCCACCACAACTGGTGACCAGTTAGTGTGTGTGTGTGTGTGTGTGTGTGAGTGTGTGTGTGTGTGTGTGTGTGTGTGTGCAGCTCATTGAAGCATCATCTGTGCATCCAGTTGATCGGCTCCAAATGACCTCGAAAAACCAGCAAAACACACTCATAAGGCTGCCATTATTATATATATATATATATATATGTTTGTTTTTGTCAACAAATCACATGAAAACAGTCGAGCCAGTGACATGTTTGTGTCTCTCTGAACTCTCTGACTTCATACTGAATTTACTGGTAGCAAATGTAGATAAAGTGTTCACCTCTCCTCTTCCTGCATTAGATTCGAGATTAGAAGTGTTGAAAAATCTTTGTTCTTTCATTAAATTAATGTATCATTTCATCCTTAAGTTTCGAACAAGCTTTAAATAAATAAGCTGGTCTGACATAACAGCCAAACAATGATATCAAAACAAAAATCTTTAAGCAAACATCAAACAACAGGGGACCTAGTATGGATCCTTGAGGGACACCTAAAGCCCACTTTTTTATGTCCTTAAAAAACAATTTACTGGTAACAAATGTAGATAAAGTGTCCACTTCTCTTCTTTCTGCATTAGATTCTCAGTTGAAGAATGAAAACATGCGTATAACTTTAGGTGTTGAGAAATGTATATATTATTTCCTCTTAAAGTTTAGAACAAGCTTTAAATAAATACGATGCCCAAACAATGATATCAAAACAAAAATCTTGAAGAAAACATTAAACAACAGGGGAGCTAGAACGGATCCTTGAGGGACACCTCTATCAACAACTGGGAGATTTGACATGCCACTATCTTTAACAGTCTGACAACTATTATTAAAATCCATTAAAAGGAAGCAGATTATTTTATAAACAATGTTAAGACTGAAATCTAAAGACCAACTTTATTATGTCCTTAAAAAACAATTTACTGGTAACAAATGTAGATAAAGTGTCCACTTCTCTTCTTTCTGCATTAGATTCTCAGTTGAAGAATGAAAACATGCGTATAACTTTAGGTGTTGAGAAATGTATATATTATTTCCTCTTAAAGTTTAGAACAAGCTTTAAATAAATACGATGCCAAAACAATGATATCAAAACAAAAATCTTTAAGAAAACATTAAACAACAGGGGAGCTAGTACGGATCCTTGAGGGACACCTCTATCAACAACTGGGAGATTTGACTCGCCACTATCTTTAACAGTCTGACAACTATTATTAAAATCCATTAAAAGGAAGCAGATTATTCTATAAACAATGTTAAGACTGAAATCTAAAGACCAACTTTATTATGTCCTTAAAAAACAATTTACTGGTAACAAATGTAGATAAAGTGTGCACTTAGATTCTCAGTTGTAGAAAGAAAACGTGCATAACTTAAAGGGTTTAAAAATATTTGTTCTATCATGAAATTAATATATCATTTCCTCCTTAAGTTTCGAACAAGCTTTAAATAAATAAGCTGCCCTGACATAACAGCAAAAAAAATGATATCGCAGTGCTTTGAAACCAATTTTTTTTTAAAAGTAAACATTAAACAATAGGGGACCTAGTATGGATCCTTGAGGGACACCTCTATCAAAAACTGGGGGATTTGACTCGCCACTATCTTTAACAGTTTGACAACTATTATTAAAATCCAGCAACGTGTTGGTGCGTCTCTCTGAACTCTCTGACTTCCTGTCTGGAGCCTGATTGGTTCATCCTGAAGACTTTAAGGTTTTTATAACTCAAATATATTTGTTAGTCAATTTTTGGCCAAATTGTGATATCTGCCAAACTTTATTCTCCTACCACTGCTGCATCTTTCTGCCTTATTGCATATGTTCTCCCTATCAGAACACTTGTTAGAGTCCAAAATCACTTTCTGCCTTAGTCATCTCCTTGACTTAGGCATTTTTGACGCTACATACAAACCAAACTACATTATTTATAAGAGAAAAATTGCCTTAGTCACTTTTATCTGTTATGAAATTTTTTATGCAAACTTGTTCACACTTCTTTTTGAACTTACTGTTACAATATCAATTAAAAATACCAATGGGCTTACTAAAAATTGTGTTTTTTCTTGTTTCCCAAAAACGTTCAAATATGACTTAGGCAAATATGCTATGAGGCTAATGATATATATATAAATATATATATATATATAGTTCACAATTAAAAAAGTCTAATTCACTAAAACAGCTGCTCTCTGTGGTTCTTCTCAAACCAAAGGGAAAAAGGAAGCGGTGCATTTGTTGGGGACGAGTTTCAGTGGAGGATTAATCCACATTTGGTGCTCTAGTGAATATTTGGGGCAGCAGGACAGTGTGTGTGTGTGTGTGTGTGTGTGTGTGTGAACATGTCACACGGTGTACAGTTTGGCTAAAAAGTAGTTTTTGGCCGAGAAACGGAGCTCTGAGGCTCAGAGAACAGAAGATATATCAGCAGAATGTAGAATATGAATAATATTTATATACAGTCATGGAAAAAATTATTAGTTACTTCAGTAAAAGTACTAATACAACACTGTGAAATTAGTCCACTACAGTAAAAGTCCTGCATTCAAAACGTACTGAAGTAAAAGTACAAAAGTATCAGCATCAAAATGTACTTAGAATACTTTAGAACAGTGATTCCCGCCCGGTGGAGCCGACCGCCCTAGGGGGGCGCCAAAGATCCACGGGGGGTCGCGAAGCCCTCTTGATTTTAAGCGGTGTAATAAATCTAATGGGTTAAATATATACATCTATACCTATAAATTTGAAAAAAGTCAATCTCCAAGTGTTGCACCCATGCAATGATGACTCAAAGTCTTCTCTCTTGGCAACTTTATTTACTTAAAAGCTCGGTTCTTTTACCGGAGCATGTTGCGGATACGAAGAACGGGTACGAAGATCTTCTACGATACACAAGACAGCGCACTCTAGCGTTTTCTTTAGACATTTTTTCAAAGACCATCTATTGAGGTGCAACAGTCCACTCTAACATTTTCTGAACGGTGCCACAACAAAACACACGAAAAACTACAGCCACTTTATGTCCAGACTATTATTAGGGCCTCGGGGAAATCTCCCCAGCACTGGTCACAAAACACATTGATCATATACAGTAGTTTCAACAACCAGCGGCAGCCGGCACACATAATGATGCGCGAGCTGAAGGGAATCCCCGCTGACGTCACTTCATTCATAATGAGTTGCTGTCCCTAGTGCCGACAAAGGCCCGCTGTATATGTTGATAAGTACGAGTGTTTTGAGTTGTAGCAACATTTAGCAATGAACTTACTTGAGGTCTTTGGCCATCCATCTGTCTCCCATTCATTCGCTGCCGCGCTCCGAATCCTGCTCAAAGTCTCCTTCTTGTGAAAGTGAAAGTATTACCAACATTAGCCTAATTACGCGCCCCCTGGCTTTGACCGCGTAAATAGGACGGTGATACACTGCATTACACGCACAAATGTTATCCTCAAATCATTATCATCATCATAGTGTATTTTTCATTATACCTTTTTAATCACGTAGCCAAGTCTATTTACCCATCATCTCTTGTTAAACGTTTCAATAAGAGAAGCAGCTGGTTACACGGATTGTATTACTGTTACATTAATTTATCAATTAAAAATGTAAATCATAATAAGACATGCAGCAAGAGTGCAGCGGACGGGATGCGAACCGGCGTCCCATGGTTTAAAATGCAACAGATGGTAGCGTCCTTCACCACTGGACTATCGTGACACCACTGAACAGGTGAAAAATAAAAAACAATAAATATATATATATAAATAATAATTAAAAAATATATATATATAATCTAAACTACGATAACTCTTTTTAGGACTACTTAAGATTAATTCTACATAAATATGCTGCGTCTTAAATAGGTGACGATTCAAATAGCTGGCTAATATGGTAAATTGGTGTATTTTAAAAGAGAAGCAGTTTTACAAACAGACCATATACCCGCCCCGACGGAGCGCTCAAAAAGGCTAGGGAACGCACCTAAGACGGGGCCACAATCTAGCTGTCTCCCTATTGGCTGGTGAAACACACTAGTTTAAGCGCAGGGCGGGACATCGTTCAGTCTGAGCAGACACCTCAACCTGAGAGGACGTGCGTGTTCTGAGTCCGAGCACAAAAGTTTTGAGAGCGCAGAGTTGAGATCTGAGCGCGTAGACTTTAGATTTGAGCGAGCACAGGACATATTTGAGTGCGAGCGAAATGTTTGTGTCCAAGCAGAAGAAATGTGAGCACAAGCATGTGATTTTTAAGTGCACGCATACATTTTGAAAGAAAGCAGCAGAAATCTGAGTGCGAGCGCAAAATGTGAGCATGAGGAGAACAAATCTGAGCATGAGAAAGACAAATTATGCTCTCAAACTGAAAATCTACGCTCTTGAATAAAGATAGGATAATTCTTCCATACTTCTCCGGCATAATTTCACCTAGAGACTCCATTTGAACTTTAAACAGTAGACACAAGTCTTGTGTATCGGTGTATTAATCCACGTTTCGATAGGTCATATAGTTTTTTATCAATCCCTGTTCAATGACCATGATCATTTTTGGAGAAATTCTGAGATTATAATGGGTGTGTATTGCACGGAATGTTCGTGTCACAGTGTGTGATGTCATCACCAGAGTGTAGAGGGAGAGGTAAAACTGTCAAAAAATAAATTTGAAAACTGCGCTCCAGGCCGCAAATTCCACTCTACAAAAATAATTTATACATAGAAATATAGGAAAATTAGTCTTCTCCCTCACAATCCTCTGGTAAAGCTGTCAGAGTTATAGTTTGGGCGTACGACGCAAAGATGATCCACCAACACCACCAACAGCCTCATTGGCTCCCATATTAAAAACGCAGGGAGATTTCAGAAGAAGGGACATGTCACTGTTTTTTTAGATCGCTCTAACAAAGCTATTTTTTAATTTTTATTTTAAAAAAACATATGTAGACGTTCAGGAAGAACTCGGGACGCTCAAAGTGAAGTCGGATCAATGATAGGTATTATGGTTTTGCCAAAAATGCTTTCTGTTCGAGGCCAGAAATTCCAGTCTGTCCACCTCTGCTGTCACTGAGCCGGAACAGGTGTCAGTTAATTATGTTGATTGCTTTGATCTTTGATGTGATTACAGTTACAGATACTCACACACACGCGCGCGCGTAAGTGCACACACTCCTCACACATGCATACATATACTTCAAACACGCACGCACGCACGTACGTACGCACGCACGCACGCACGCACGCACACGCACACGCACACACACACACACACAGAGCACGCACGCACACACACACACACACACACACACACAGAGCACGCACACACACACACACACATTACGGACCTGGTCTCACAGGAATCCATGGAATAGCCACGGAATCACTCAAATTGCCGTGAAACTGACACATTCTCACCAGAATACTTCTCCTTTCTTAGAAAACATGAATGATGTAATTAGCGCCAAGATAGAATGAGGAACCAAGAAACAATCTTCACACATTAAACTTCCTCTATTGACGCCCAAGACGTCTTCTACTGTTAACATTAAACTGTGTTCATTTTAAGAAGCAGCTGGTCAGAGACTTTGACAGTTGAGAGCGAGACACCAAGAGAGAAGCACGATGGCTGAATTCAGATGGATTATAATGTCTTCATTTGTGATGCTGCTGTTCAGCTTTAGAGGTAAGAACACAAGTTTAGTTAGTAACGTGGTGAGTTTAGTGAACTCTTGGAGCCAAAGATGAGACACAGTGCTGCTTCTGGTGCTTTAATGTCTATTTCATGTCTTTAATGTGTATGAATGGTGCTATACAACTAAATCTGACTTGAAACCAAAGAAACACAAACTTATCTCAAACTATCATCACACTACTTATGAACATAACAGACAAATTCCTATTTTAGTTTATCTTTTATATTTTCTCAACAGAAGCAGCTGGGAAATATTCCTATGTCGCTGTCAGAGTTGGAGATGAAGCTACTTTGCCTTGTGACGATGTGGAACATGATCAGAAGAAGTGTGACAAAGTTACCTGGTTGTTCAGAGTTGATTCAAAGACAGTCACACTGTTTGATGGTGGACAGATTCACAAAGATGCTGCAACTAAATCAGACAGACTGAGTGTTACAGAACAATGTTCTCTGGTTATAAAGAATGTCACAGTGGAGGATGGTGGTCGTCATTACACCTGCAGAAAGATCGGATCAGAACGAGATGATGATGATGTTTACCTCTCTGTTGTCAGCAGTGAGTATTTAAGTCATAAAGTTTAACTGTCTTGTTAGAACAAAATACTGAAATATTACAATAATTCTGATTCCAGTGATGAAGTTAATTTTACTCTTGTTGTCTTTCTCTCACAATATCTCCATCTTCACCAGTCACTGAAGAGAAGAACACTAGTACAGTCAGCTTGTTGTGTTCTGTGACTAGTGTGTGTTTCCACTCAGTGAAGTGGCTGCATGAGGGAAATGATGTCACAGACAGAGAGACACCACAGGATTACTGTTCAGCCAGAGCGACATTTACAACATCAGACTTCAATCAGTCAAAGAACGACTTGAAATGTGAAGTGACAGATGATATCAGTAGAAAGGTGTCTCTGTTCCCCTTCAGCCCTCCTCAGTCCTCAGGTGAGAAACCAGGTGAGAATATGATGAGCTGTTTAAACTCACTTCAAACTGATGTGGATGATTGTTGCATCTGTTGCTTATTGTTTTTGTATTCCATAAGGTGACGAGGCCGCAACAACAACAACAACAACAACATTCAGCACAACAGAAGAGACAAACAACAACGATGGAAAAAAACAACAACAAGGTAGAGAGTGAACAGAACAGAATTATATGTTCATATTTTTAAGAGCAAACTTGAGACTTATCTTTTAATTTGGCTTTTACTTGAACCCTTTTTAGAGATTTTTCTGCTCATCTTAGTGTTATAACATCTTCTCTTTTATTTATTTATTTGCTACTATTTATTAGTCTATATATATATAATTATTTATTAATTGTTTTATCTTTTTTATGTATTTTTAAAAACTTTTTATTTTGTGTGCTTGCTTGCAAAAGCACACTAACTACTATTCACCGTGTCTATTTTTATTTTGTGTGCTTGCTTGCAAAAGCACACTAACTACTATTCACCGGGACTATTTTTATTATTCTTCCGTTTCTTCCGTGTCATTTTTCGGTCGACTACTCCTCCCAGAGTTTTGGCCCCACATACACAAAAAAGGTATCAAACCGACCGGCTCGCTCATGACAAGTGTGCTATGACTTTTCTAAGGGTTTCGACATACAGTTTTCAAATTATTGGGCAAAAACACGTCAAAAAATCCCCCCAATGTAACCCTATGGAGAGTCTAGAGTGGTGATGTCATCAAACAGAGTGTAGAGGGAGAGAAAGAATTGTCCAGAAATAAATTTGTAAACTGCGCTCCAGGCCGCAAATTTCACTCTACAGAAATAATTTATACATAGAAACGTAGGAAAATTTGTGCTCTCACTCACAATCCTCTGGTAAAGCTGTCAGAGTTATAGTTTGGGCGCAGGACGCACAGATGCACAGACAAAACGAACCAACAGCCTCATTGGCTCCCATATTAAAAATCCAGCATGAAATCAGAAAAAAAGGGGTTGTAAGAGGTTTCTTAATTCACTCTAATGAAGGCATTTTTTCGTTTTTCTTAAAAAAAAATATATGTAGACGTTGAGGAAGAACTCAGGACGCTCAAAGTGAAGTCGGATCAATGATAGGTATTATGGTTTTGCCAAAAATGCTTTCTGTTCAAGGCCAGAATTTTCAGTTTGTCCACCTCTGTCTGCGGAACTGTCCCCAACAGCAGTTAATTTCAGTTGATTGCTCTGCTCTTATTGGTCGACTCCACCTGGCCACCTGGTTGCTTAGCTACCAAAGCCCCCCCCTCCCCCCTCCCCCCTCCCTCCTCCAACACAGACATTCTAACTGATAACTGTCAGTTTACTCTAAGTGAACAGACATGGTGTTTCTTCATAAAGCATGAGACCTTATAACTTGACCATACATTGTCCAATCTTCCTCAAACTTACCAAGCATGATGATGGTTCATCACTGACCACTTATACATAACAATGTTTCATAAATTCCCGCCCTTTTTGATTAGCCACGCCCCCTTTCATAACTAATGAACCGTTTGTCCTATAGTCTTGTATGAGGTGTCTGTGAACTCAGGACAGAGTCCCTGTTTGACTGTTGATTCAAGCCACGGCCTCTTTGAGTGACCACGCCCCCTTTTACTAACTTGTGAACCGTTTGTCCTACAGACATGTATGAGGTGTCTGTGAACTCAGGACAGAGTCCCTGTTTAACTGCTGATTCAAGCCACGGCCTCTTTGAGTGACCACGCCCCCTTTTACTAACTTGTGAACCGTTTGTCCTACAGACATGTATGAGGTGTCTGTGAACTCAGGACAGAGTCCCTGTTTGACTGTTGATTTGAGCCACGAGAATGACGGTCCAGAGGCAAGCACACAATCAAAATTTCTTTAGAAATTTTCTAGTTATTCTTCCGTTTCTTCCGTGTTGTTTTTCCGTCGACTACTCCTCCCAGAGTTTTGGTCGCACATACACAAAAAAGGTATCAAATCGACCGGCTCGCCCATGACCAGTGTGCTATGACTTTTATAAGGGTTCCGACAAACGGTTTTCAAATTATTGGGCAAAAACACGTCAAAAAATCCCCCCAATGTAACCCTATGGAGAGTCTAGAGTGGTGATGTCATCAAACAGAGTGTAGAGGGAGAGAAGCAATTGTCAAAAAATAAATTTGAAAACTGCGCTCCAGGCCGCAAATTTCACTCTACAGAAATAATTTATACATAGAAACGTAGGAAAATTTGTCCTCTCACTCACAATCCTCTGGTAAAGCTGTCAGAGTTATAGTTTGGGCGTAAGACGCAGAAATGCAACACCAACACGCACAAACTGCCTCATTGGCTCCCATATTAAAAACGCATGATGATATCTCAAAAAAGGAGTTGTAAGAGTTTTTTTAATTCGCTCTAACAAAGCTTTTTTTTCATTTTTCTTAAAAAAAAAAAATATGTAGACGTTGACGAAGAACTCAGGACGCTCAAAGTGAAGTCGGATCAATGATAGGTATTATGGTTTTGCCAAAAATGCTTTTTGTTCGAGGCCAGAATTTTCAGTTTGTCCACCTCTGTCTGCGGAACTGTGTCCAACAGCAGTTAATTTCAGTTGATTGCTCTGCTCTTATTGGTCGACTCCACCTGGCCACGTGGTTGCTTAGCTACCAAAGCCTCCCCCCCCCCCCTCCCTCCTCCAACACAGACATTCTAACTGATAACTGTCAGTTTACTCTAAGTAAACAGACATGGTGTTTCTTCATAAAACATGAGACCTTATAACTTGACCATACATTGTCCAATCTTCCTCAAACTTGCCAAGCATGATGATGGTACATCACTGACCACTTAAACATAACAATGTTTCATAAATTCCCGCCCTTTTTGATTAGCCACGCCCCCTTTCATAACCGTTTCTCCTACATACTTGTATGAGGTGTCTGTGAACTCAGGACAGAGTCCCTGTTTAACTGCTGATTCAAGCCACGCCCCCTTTGAGGGACCACGCCCCCTTTTACTAACTTGTGAACCGTTTGTCCTACAGACTTGTATGAGGTGTCTGTGAACTCAGGACAGAGTCCCTGTTTGACTGTTGATTTGAGCCACGAGAATGATGGTCCAGAGGCAAGCACACAATCAAAATTTCTTTAGAAATTTTCTAGTTGTTATTATTATTTACTTTCATTTTTTTGAATCTTATTTTCTTCTTATCTTATTTTTTTTTTTTAAAAGTCTGATTGATTAATTGATTGATTGATGTATGGAAAGAAAACACTTTTGTCACTTTCAGAGACACGGAGAGCACAAGAACACGCTAACAAATGTGTGATGATGATGAAACCTGCGACTATATTTAACATTTCTAACTTCTCTCTCCAGGCTGGTGGAGGATCATCATCTATGTGCTGCTGTGTTTAGCAGCTCTCATCATAACTGTTGTTGCAGTCAACATGTGGACAAGAACTAAAGGTGACAACGTTCACAGAAGACACTTTTAAAAACAGGAAGTTTGAATTCACCTGGATTTTTATGCTGGAAGCTAAAGTTGACTCTTTTATTTTGTCTTTTCAGGGAACAGAGCACAGATGGGAGAAAACAATGTGAGTTTAAACAACAAATTATGACTTTTGTCAGTGTAATATTTGTTTTCATGCAGAATCTGAAGTGTGTTGTTTTTGTTTTTCACAGCAGCGTAATGATGAAGATGAAGATGAAGGTACGGTGCACTAGGACAACGTTGGAGAGCCTTCTGCCTCCATCAGACTCCACTGATCAACAACATCAACTCAGCACAGAGTCCACTGCTGGTAGATATCAGCTCAACATATGTAGGAAACAGAAATAATGAAATATTGTCTTTCTTGTTCCACTGTATTAGTTTTTAACTTTGAGCCAGACAAAGACACTCAGGTTCTGATCTGACATTAAGAGACGCCCCCTGTTGGTGAAACTTACGTAGTTTACGTCATTGTTTAACTCTCAGCTTACCATAAATATTAAGTCAAGTCAAGTCAAAGTTTAATTATAGACATTTAAAAACAACCTCAGTTGACCAAAGTGCTGTACAGTTATTAAAATACAATAAAAATCATACACAAATATAGTTATAAATAAAAAACAATGAAAACTATTAAATACTAACAACAGTAAAACAATAAAATATTAATAAAAACTCAATCTAAAAACAGAGTTAGAGATAGAAAAGAAAAATAAAAGCGTGAAAAAGTTAAAGAAAGCCAAGGATTCTTGCCTCGCTGGGACTGAACGCCAAGGAGAATAAATAAAAGGTTTTTAATAATGTTTTAAAGTGCTCAACAGACTGGTTGACACAGAGATTTAAGGCTACCAATGGAGCTGTCATAGCCATCTAAAAGATTTTGTTGGCCATATAAAATGATCTCAGTCTTGTTTTTATTAATTGAGAGGAAGTTTGCTTCCATCCATGACTGGGTGTCTTTCAGGCAGTCTAATAAGACCTGCACATATATTAGTACATCGTCTGCATAGCAATGAAATGAGACGTTATACTTTTGAAATATGGATCCAAATGGCAACATGTAAATAGAAAAGAGGAGGGGGCCCCAAAATAGAACCCTGAGGCACCCCACAGCTCAGGGGGGAAGGGTCTGGAACCAGACTGGAGCTTCTCAGAGACGCCATTAAGATCAATAAAAGACTGCAGCTGTTCATTGACCACCTTCTCCAAAACCTTAGAAAGAAAAGGAAGTTTAGAGATGGGCCTAAAATGAGATAAAACTGAGGGATCTAGATGATGTTTCTTGAGGAGGGGCTGGACCACAGCATGTTTAAAGGCAGCTGGGACACATCCAGACATCAGAGATGAATGAATCAGATCCGTAACACAAGGAGGGCCCAATAACATTAAAACATCCTTCAAGAGACGGGGAGGGATGCTGTCAAGAGGACAATAAGAAGGCCTGAGACGCTTCATACTTCTTGTCCTCACTGTATATATCTCATCTATAGTCTATACACAGTATTCATATCATGCAGTTTATTCTCTATAGCAGCTATTCTCAACCTTGGGGTCGGGACCCCAGTTGGGGTCGCGAGATGATTTCTGGGGGTCGCCAAATTATTTTGGAAGCCAGCTCTGTCTCCACTGTGTTAAAGTGTTCATGTGTTTTAGTCTTTTTGTGTCTTTTTTTGGTAATTTTGACCTTTTTTTGGTAGTTTTGTGTATTTTTTTTGTCAATTTGTCTTTTTTGTGATTTTGTGTCTTTTTTTGTCCTTTCTTGTCTTTTTTTGTGATTTTGTGTCTTTTTTTGTCCTTTCTTGTCTTTTTTTGTCATTTTGTGTCTTTTTTTGGCATTGTGTGTCTTTTTTGGTAATTTTGTGTCTTTTTTTGTCATTTTGTGTCTTTTTTTTGTCATTTTGTGTCTTTTTCATCATTTTGTGGTGAATTTGTGTCTTTTTTTGTCATTTTGTGTCTTTTTTGGTCAATTTGTGTCTTTTGTCATTTTGTGTCTTTTTTTCGGTCATTTTGTGTCATTATGAGCATATCTTGTACTCACACCTGTTTGATATATTTTATACTTATACCTGCACTGCCTGCTGTAACTGCTGCACATGTTCATGCTGTTTATATCTTGGTGTGTTCATATCCACCACCTACTGTTATATAATACTATATGTACATTACTCTGAATGTTGCTAGTTGTTGCACTGAAAAATAAAGTTGAATTGAACCAACAATCTAAAGTGGATTCCTGTTGCTTTTAGTCTCAGATTTACTGGTTCTCTTTAAAGCTGCAGCAGACTTACTTCATTATTTTAGGGAATTATTTGATATACATAGTAATACTTCTTGTTAATATTGTTTATATCTGATCAAGCATGAAGGTGAACATGTAAAGTGCTCTACATACAAACATTTTATGTTTACAGAAAAACAGAAGGCTGTATCCTGATATCTATGTTCTATTTTTAATCTTCACCATCACACTAAATGCCTAACTGAACCCTAACCACCTCACCTGAACCTAATTATAACCTGCACCTTAAAACCAAGTCTGAACCCTCAAACAGGCCTCAGGACAAAAAATGTCCTCGCTTTGTCCTTTAAAGCCCTGGTCCTCATATGACGGAAAGACCTGAATACACAAACACACATGCGTTTACTTCTATCTTTGTGAGGACACTTCATGAACACAATGCATCTGTAGCCACGAACCAAAACACACACACACACACACACACACACACACACACTGCTGCTGCAGCCTGAGAGATGAGCAGCAGGGTTAAGGAAGATATTTGAAAAAGGAAGATGGAACAGTTTTTTTAGATCGCTCTAACAAAGCTATTTTTTAAAAATCCTACGTAGACGTTCAGGAAGAACTCAGGACGCTCAAAGTGAAGTCGGATCAATGATAGGTATTATGGTTTTGCCAAAAATGCTTTCTGTTCGAGGCCAGAAATTCCACCTGTCAATGTTCCGGGACATCAGGTGTCAGTTAATTCTGTTGATTGCTTTGATCTTTGATGTGATTACAGTTACAGATACACACACACACGTGCGTAAGCACGCACACACAAACATGCATACACATGCTTCAAACACACACACACACACACACACACACACACACACACACACATTTTGAGGTTAAAGGGCATAGTTATAAATCTCTGAAGAATCTCATCATAGTGTACACACACCGGCAGTAGGCCCCGTGGCCCTTTCAGAATTTCCCCAGAGGAAATTTTTTAGTTATCATTATCATGTAACCTTTAACCCTTAAAACAAAGTCTGAAATCTCAAAAAAACATTTAAGGAAGTGTTGTGGTCCTCACTATGTAGGAAGTACAACACCACACATACACACACACACACACACACACACAGTTGTCACTCAGTGATGTGTGTGCATGTGTCCAGTGTCAGACTGAGAGGTATCACCAACGTGTCATTAATGTCGTGCTGATGTGAAGCTGACACACTGACAGAAAACACACGCACACACACACACACACACACAAACACACACACACACACAGCACACACACACACACACACACACACACACACATTACGGACCTGGTCTCACAGGAATCCGTGGAATAGCCACGGAATCACTCAAATTTCCGTGAAACTGACACATTCTCACCAGAATACTTCTCCTTTCTTAGAAAACATGAATGATGTAATTAGTGCCAAGATAGAATGAGGAACCAAGAAACAATCTTCACACATTAAACTTCCTCTATTGACGCCCAAGACGTCTTCTACTGTTAACATTAAACTGTGTTCATTTTAAGAAGCAGCTGGTCAGAGACTTTGACAGTTGAGAGCGAGACACCAAGAGAGAAGCACGATGGCTGAATTCAGATGGATTATAATGTCTTCATTTGTGATGCTGCTGTTCAGCTTTAGAGGTAAGAACACAAGTTTAGTTAGTAACGTGGTGAGTTTAGTGAACTCTTGGAGCCAAAGATGAGACACAGTGCTGCTTCTGGTGCTTTAATGTCTATTTAATGTCTTTAATGTGTATGAATGGTGCTATACAACTAAATCTGCCTTGAAACCAAAGAAAAACAAACTTATCTCAAACTATCATCACACTACTTATGAACATAACAGACAAATTACTATTTTAGTTAATTTTTTATATTTTGTCAACAGAAGCAGCTGGGAAATCTTCCTATGTCGCTGTCAGAGTTGGACATGAAGCTACTTTGCCTTTTGACAATGTGGAACATGATCAGAAGAAGTGTGACAAAGTTACCTGGAAGTTCACTGATTTAATGAAGACAGTCACACTGTTTGATGGTGGACAGATTCACAAAGAGGCTGCAACTGAATCAGACAGACTGAATGTTACAGAACAATGTTCTCTGGTTATAAAGAATGTCACAGTGGAGGATGTTGGTCATTATTACACCTGCAGAAAGAACGGATCAGGACAAGAAGATGATCATGTTTTCCTCTCTGTTGTCAGCAGTGAGTATTTAAGTCATAAAGTTTAACTGTCTTGTTAGAACAAAATACTGAAATATTACAATGATTCTGATTCCAGTGATGAAGTTAATTTTACTCTTGTTGTCTTTCTCTCACAATATCTCCATCTTCACCAGTCACTGAACAGGAGAACACTGATACAGTCAGCTTGTTGTGTTCTGTGACTAGTTGGTCGTGTTACCGCTCAGTGAAGTGGCTGCATGAGGGAAATGATGTCACAGACAGAGTGACATCACAGGATTACTGTTCATTTAGAGCGACATTTACAACATCTGACTTCAATCAGAAGTCAAAGAACGACTCATTGAAATGTGAAGTGACAGATGATATCAGTGGAAAGGTGTATCTGTTCCCCTTCAGCCCTCCTCAGTCCTCAGGTGAGAAACCAGGTGAGAATATGATGAGCTGTTTAAACTCACTTCAAACTGATGTGGATGATTGTTGCATTTGTTGCTTATTGTTTTTGTATTCCATAAGGTGACGAGGCCGCAACAACAACAACAACATTCAGCACAACAGAAGAGACAAACAACAACGATGGAAAAAAACAACAACAAGGTAGAGAGTGAACAGAACAGAATTATATGTTCATAGACTGTTCATATTTTTAAGAGCAAACTTGAGACTTATCTTTTAATTTGGCTTTTACTTGAACCCTTTTTAGAGATTTTTCTGCTCATCTTAGTGTTATAACATCTTCTCTTTTATTTATTTATTTGCTACTATTTATTAGTCTATATATATATAATTATTTATTAATTGTTTTATCTTTTTTATGTATTTTTAAAAACTTTTTATTGTTATTATTATTTACTTTCATTTTTTTTAATCTTATTTTCTTCTTATCTTATTTTTTTTTTAAAAAGTCTGATTGATTAATTGATTGATTGATGTATGGAAAGAAAACACTTTTGTCACTTTCAGAGACACGGAGAGCACAAGAACACGCTAACAAATGTGTGATGATGATGAAACCTGCGACTATATTGAACATTTCTAACTTCTCTCTCCAGGCTGGTGGAGGATCATCTATGTGCTGCTGGGTTTAGCAGCTCTCATCATAACTGTTGTTGCAGTCTACATGTGGACAAGAACTAAAGGTGACAACGTTCACAGAAGACACTTTTAAAAACAGGAAGTTTGAATTCACCTGGATTTTTATGCTGGAAGCTAAAGTTGACTCTTTTATTTTGTCTTTTCAGGGAACAGAGCACAGATGGGAGAAAACAATGTGAGTTTAAACAACAAATTATGACTTTTTTCAGTGTAATATTTGTTTTCATGCAGAATCTGAAGTGTGTTGTTTTTGTTTTTCACAGCAGCGTAATGATGAAGATGAAGATGAAGGTACGGTGCACTAGGACAACGTTGGAGAGCCTTCTGCCTCCATCAGACTCCACTGATCAACAACATCAACTCAGCACAGAGTCCACTGCTGGTAGATATCAGCTCAACATATGTAGGAAACAGAAATGATGAAATATTGTCTTGCTTGTTCCTCTGTATTAGTTTTTAACTTTGAGCCAGACAAAGACACTCAGGTTCTGATCTGACATTAAGAGACGCCCCCTGTTGGTGAAACTTAGTTTACGTCATTGTTTAACTCTCACCTACCCATAAATATTAAGTCAAGTCAAGTCAAAGTTTAATTATAGACATTTAAAAACAACCTCAGTTGACCAAAGTGCTGTACAGTTATTAAAATACAATAAAAATCATACACAAATATAGTTATAAATAAAAAACAATGAAAACTATTAAATACTAACAACAGTAAAACAATAAAATATTAATAAAAACTCAATCTAAAAACAGAGTTAGAGATAGAAAAGAAAAATAAAAGGGTAAAAAAGTTAAAGAAAGCCAAGGATTCTTGCCTCGCTGGGACTGAACGCCAAGGAGAATAAAAAAAAGGTTTTTAATAATGTTTTAAAGTGCTCAACAGACTGGTTGACACAGAGATTTAAGGCTACCAATGGAGCTGTCATAGCCATCTAAAAGATTTTGTTGGCCAAATAAAATGACCTCAGTCTTGTTTTTATTAATTGAGAGGAAGTTTGCTTCCATCCATGACTGGGTGTCTTTCAGGCAGTCTAATAAGACCTGCACATATATTAGTACATCGTCTGCATAGCAATGAAGTGAGACGTTATGCTTTTGAAATATGGATCCAAATGGCAACATGTAAATAGAAAAGAGGAGGGGGCCCCAAAATAGAACCCTGAGGCACCCCACAGCTCAGGGGGGAAGGGTCTGAAACCAGACTGGAGCTTCTCAGAGACGCCATTAAGATCAATAAAAGACTGCAGCTGTTCATTGACCACCTTCTCCAAAACCTTAGAAAGAAAAGGAAGTTTAGAGATGGGCCTAAAATGAGATAAAACTGAGGGATCTAGATGATGTTTCTTGAGGAGGGGCTGGACCACAGCATGTTTAAAGGCAGCTGGGACACATCCAGACATCAGAGATGAATGAATCAGATCCGTAACACAAGGAGGGCCCAATAACATTAAAACATCCTTCAAGAGACGGGGAGGGATGCTGTCAAGAGGACAATAAGAAGGCCTGAGACGCTTCATACTTCTTGTCCTCACTGTATATATCTGATCTATAGTCTATACACAGTATTCATATCATGCAGTTTATTCTCTATAGCAGCTATTCTCAACCTGATTTCTGAGATGATTTCTGGGGGTCGCCAAATTATTTTGGAAGCCAGCTCTGTCTCCACTGTGTTAAAGTGTTCATGTGTTTTAGTCTTTTTGTGTCTTTTTTTGGTAATTTTGACCTTTTTTTGGTAGTTTTGTGTATTTTTTTTGTCAATTTGTGTCTTTTTTGTGATTTTGTGTCTTTTTTTTGTCCTTTCTTGTCTTTTTTTTGTGATTTTGTGTCTTTTTTGTGATTTTGTGTCTTTTTTTGTCCTTTCTTGTCTTTTTTTGTCATTTTGTGTCTTTTTTTGTCATTGTGTGTCTTTTTTGGTAATTTTGTGTCTTTTTTTTGTCATTTTTTGTCATTTTGTGTCTTTTTTGTCATTTTGTGTCTTTTTCATCATTATGTGGTGAATTTGTGTCTTTTTTTGTCATTTTGTGTCTTTTTTGGTCAATTTGTGTCTTTTGTCATTTTGTGTCTTTTTTTCGGTCATTTTGTGTCTTTTTTTTGTCATTTGGTGTCTTTTTTGGGTGATCTGAACTGTGCGTGTGAGATTGTGTTCAGTGAGTGGGGGTCGCGGACAACATGCATGTTAATTGGGGGTCACGACTCAAAAAGGTTGAGAACTACTGCTCTATATAATGTGTCATTATGAGCATATCTTGTTCTCACACCTGTTTGATATATTTTATACTTATACCTGCACTGCCTGCTGTAACTGCTGCACATGTTCATGCTGTTTATATCTTGGTGTATTCATTTCCACCACCTGCTGTTATATAATAATATATGTACATTACTCTGCATGTTGCTAGTTGTTGCACTGAACAATAAAGTTGAATTGAACCAACAATCTAAAGTGGATTCCTGTTGCTTTTAGTCTCAGATTTACTGGTTCTCTTTAAAGCTGCAGCAGACTTACTTCATTATTTTAGGGAATTATTTGATATACATAGTAATACTTCTTGTTAATATTGTTTATAGCCGATCAAGCATGAAGGTGAACATGTAAAGTGCTCTACATACAAACATTTTATGTTTACAGAAAAACAGAAGGCTGTATCCTGATATCTATGTTCTATTTTTAATCTTCACCATCACACTAAATGCCTAACTGAACCCTAACCACCTCACCTAAACCTAATTATAACCTGCACCTTAAAACCAAGTCTGAACCCTCAAACAGGCCTTAGGAGACAAAATGTCCTCGCTTTGTCCTTTAAAGCCCTGGTCCTCATATGACGGAAAGACCTGAATACACAAACACACATGCGTTTACTTCTATCTTTGTGAGGACACTTCATGAACACAATGCATCTGTAGCCACGAACCAAAACACACACACACACACACACACACACACACACACACACACACACACACACACACTGCTGCTGCAGCCTGAGAGATGAGCAGCAGGGTTAAGGAAGATATTTGAAAAAGGAAGATGGAACAGTTTTTTTAGATCGCTCTAACAAAGCTATTTTCCATTTTTCTTTAAAAAAATCATATGTAGACGTTCAGGAAGAACTCAGGACGCTCAAAGTGAAGTCGGATCAATGATAGGTATTATGGTTTTGCCAAAAATGCTTTCTGTTCGAGGCCAGAAATTCCACCTGTCAATGTTCCGGGACATCAGGTGTCAGTTAATTCTGTTGATTGCTTTGATCTTTGATGTGATTACAGTTACAGATACACACACACACACATGTGCGTAAGCACGCACACACACACATGCATACACATGCTTCAAACACACACACACACACACACACACACACACACACACACATTTTGAGGTTAAAGGGCATAGTTATAAATCTCTGAAGAATCTCATCATAGTGTACACACACCGGCAGTAGCACCCGTGGCCCTTTCAGAATTTCCCCAGAGGAAATTTTTTAGTTATCATTATCATGTAACCTTTAACCCTTAAAACAAAGTCTGAAATCTCAAAAAAAACATTTAAGGAAGTGTTGTGGTCCTCACTATGTAGGAAGTACAACACCACACATACACACACACACACACACACACACACAGTTGTCACTCAGTGATGTCATTCATTCATTCACCTTTATTTAACCAGGCAGGTCATTAAGAACAAATTCTTATTTACAATGGCGGCCTGACAAGCGACAAGGGCCACTTGAGGGAAGGGGAGGTGGGCTAGGGAGTAAAACACAGTAAGGATCGTAAAAACGCAACAACAACAGTAACAACAATAACAGATAACAAAATATATAATTATATACACACACACATATATATAAAATTACAACAATAACACAGGCAGACAGACAGACGAACAGCAGTCAACAAAAGATGAAAAAATGGTGAGGTGGTATTACATGGTAGAAAAACAGTTGCAGGAGTCAGTGAGAATGTCTGAGAGAGCAGCTTTGAAGGCAGGGATGGAGATGAGCTGGTCCAGTTTGAGGGTTTTTTGCAGAGCGTTCCAGTCAACGGCAGCAGTCGATTGAAAGGATGCGAGACGAATGGAGGTGGAGGTTTTTGGTATTTTTAATTTGATGTAGAGTGAGGACCGGGTATTGTGTATGACAGACAAAGGGTGCAATAGGTGATGCAGATAGGGGGGTGCAAGACCAAGAAGGGTTTTGTAAATAAAAGTAAACCAGTGCATGTTTCGACGGGTGTGAAGTGAAGGCCAGTGGACCAGAGAGTATAGCGTGCAGTGATGTGTGTTGAAGGGAGCGTTTGTGGCAAACCGGATGGCGGAATGGTAGAGGGTGTCAAGTTTGGAAAGTGTACCTTTGCATGCAGACCTGTGTATGATGTCACCATAATCAATCATGGGGAGAATTGTCATTTTGATGAGGGTGAGTTTGGCAGAGGAGGTGAAGGTGAAACGGTTTCTGTAGAGGAACCCGAGTTTGGCCTTTACTCTGGATTGGATGTTTGAGATGTGGTTGGAAAAGGATAGTGTGCTGTCTAACCAAATGCCCAAGTACTTATAGACCGTGACCTGGTCCAGGGAAGTACCCTCGCTGGTGGTGATATTGAGGACGGGGGGGTTTAGCACCCTTACGACAGAACCACATGACCTTGGTTTTTGAGGTGTTTAGAGACAGTTTAAGGTGAGTGAAAGCCTGTTGGATGTGGAGGAAGCTATCTTGAAGTGTTTTGATTACAGTGTTGGAGGAAGGACCAGTGGCGTAGAGGATTGTGTCATCAGCATATAGGTGAATAAGTGAGTTACCAGAAGACAGAGGTATGTTGTTAATGTATATGGAGAACAGTGTGGGACCGAGTATGGAGCCTTGGGGGACACCCTTGGATACTGGAAGAGGATGAGAGAGAAGGTTTTCAAACCTCACCCGCTGTACCCGATGTGAAAGATAGTGAGAAAACCAGGACAGTGAGTGATTCGTGACCCCAATACTGCTCAGTCTATCTAAGAGGATGTTATGATCAACAGTATCAAAAGCTTTGGCAAGGTCAATGAATATTGCAGCACAGTGTTGTTTAGTGTCTAGCGCAGATGTGATGTCATTGAGAACCTTTAAGGTAGCTGTAACACAACTGTGACCAGAGCGAAAACCAGACTGCAACCCAGACAGTATACCATACATATCCAAATATCTAGTTAGCTGTTTGTTGACAAGCTTTTCAAATACTTTGGACACACAAAGCAAGATGGAGATGGGCCTGTAATTGTTTGGGTCAGCCTGATCACCACCCTTAAACAGAGGAGTTACAGTTGCTTCTTTCCAATCGGATGGAATCTCGGCCGTCTGGAGGGAGAGGTTAAAGATGTCTGTCAAGGGAGTTGCAATGATGGGGGCAGCAATCTTGATAAAGAATGCAGCAAGCTCATCAGACCCAGCTGGTTTTTTGGGGTCCAGTGAGGTTAATTCCTGCAAGACCTCTCCCACCAAGAAGGGCCGAAGGGAAAAACTGTGAGGGGGAACAGAGAGGTCAGGAGCATAACCAGGAGTGGTTACCAAGGGCTGAGGGGTTGGGCTTAAGGGCAAGGGGGTCTTAGAAATGCAGGAGGGGTTTGAAGACTCAAAAACAAAACCAGACTTAATAAAGTGCTGATTGAAAATATCAGCCATGGAGCTCTTATCTGAAACAATGAGATCATCCACTTTAAGTGACAATGGTCGAGTCGGGGGTTTGTTCTCTAGTTTTCTGACTGTTTTCCAAAAAGTACTGGGGTTGGAGCTAGATAATGTGAATTGATCAATGAAGTAGCCAGCTTTGGCCCGTCGCACCGCTTGTGTGGCCTTATTCCGGAGCTGGCGAAACAAAAGGCTGTCAGCGGAAGACCCAGATAGGCGTGCTTTCCGCCAGGCGGCGTTTTTATGATGAAGCAATATTGCCAGGTCACGGTTAAGCCAGGGACTGTAGCGGTTTTTTATCCGTAGTGTTTTAATTGGGGTGCATGTGTCCAGTGTCAGACTGAGAGGTGTCACCAACGTGTCATTAATGTCGTGCTGATGTGAAGCTGACACACTGACAGAAAACACACGCACACACACACACACACACACAAACACACACACACACAGCACACACACACACACACACACATTACGGACCTGGTCTCACAGGAATCCGTGGAATAGCCACGGAATCACTCAAATTTCCGTGAAACTGACACATTCTCACCAGAATACTTCTCCTTTCTTAGAAAACAAGAATGATGTAATTAGTGCCAAGATAGAATGAGGAACCAAGAAACAATCTTTACACATTACACTTCCTCTATTGACGCCCAAGACGTCTTCTACTGTTAACATGTGTTCTGTGTTCATTTTAAGAAGCAGCTGGTCAGAGACTTTGACAGTTGAGAGCGAGACACCAAGAGAGAAGCACGATGGCTGAATTCAGATGGATTATAATGTCTTCATTTGTGATGCTGCTGTTCAGCTTTACAGGTAAGAACACAAGTTTAGTTAGTAACGTGGTGAGTTTAGTGAACTCTTGGAGCCAAAGATGAGACACAGTGCTGCTTCTGGTGCTTTAATGTCTATTTAATGTCTTTAATGTGTATGAATGGTGCTATACAACTAAATCTGACTTGAAACCAAAGAAACACAAACTTATCTCAAACTATCATCACACTACTTATGAACATAACAGACAAATTACTATTTTAGTTCATTTTTTATATTTTCTCAACAGAAGCAGCTGGGAAATATTCCTTAGTCACTGTCAGAGTTGGAGATGAAGCTACTTTGCCTTTTGACAATGTGGAACATGATCAGAAGAAGTGTGACAAAGTTACCTGGAAGTTCACTGATTTAATGAAGACAGTCACACTGTTTGATGGTGGACAGATTCACAAAGATGCTGCAACTAAATCAGACAGACTGAGTGTTACAGAACAATGTTCTCTGGTTATAAAGAATGTCACAGTGGAGGATGTTGGTCATTATTACACCTGCAGAAAGAACGGATCAGAACAAGATGATGATGTTTACCTCTCTGTTGTCAGCAGTGAGTATTTAAGTCATAAAGTTTAACTGTCTTGTTAGAACAAAATACTGAAATATTACAATGATTCTGATTCCAGTGATGAAGTTAATTTTAATCTTGTTGTCTTTCTCTCACAATATCTCCATCTTCACCAGTCACTGAACAGAAGAACACTAGTACAGTCAGCTTGTTGTGTTCTGTGACTGGTGTGTGTTACGACTCAGTGAAGTGGCTGCATGAGGGAAATGATGTCACAGACAGAGAGAGATCACAGGATTACTGTTCATTTAGAGCGACATTTCCAACATCAGACTTCAATCAGAAGTCAAAGAACGACTCATTGAAATGTGAAGTGAGAGATGATTACAGTAGAAAGGTGTATCTGTTCCCCTTCAGCCCTCCTCAGTCCTCAGGTGAGAAACCAGGTGAGAATATGATGAGCTGTTTAAACTCACTTCAAACTGATGTGAATGATTGTTGCATTTGTTGCTTATTGTTTTTGTATTCCATAAGGTGACGAGGCCGCAGCAACAACAACAACAACAACAACAACAACAACATTCAGCACAACAGAAGAGACAAACAACAACGATGGAAGAAAGCAACAAGGTAGAGAGTGAACAGAACAGAATTATATGTTCATAGACTGTTCATATTTTTAAGAGCAAACTTAAGACTTATCTTTTAATTTGGCTTTTACTTGAACCCTTTTTAGAGATAGAGATTTATATATATATATATATATATATATATATATATTTATTTTTTATATTGTAAATATTGCTTTCCTTATCTTGTTATCTTTTTTTCTGATGCTTGCTTTGGCAATATATACATTGTTACGTCATGCCAATAAAGCCAATTGAATTAAACTGAATTGAATATATATATATATATATATATATATATATATATATATGTATATGTATATATATCATGCTCTACTTCGTAATTATTTATTCATTGTTTTATCTTTTTTTCGTATTTTTTAAAACTTTTTATTAGGGCCCGAGCAGGCAACGACCTGCGAGGTCCCTATTGTATTTCGAATGATTATTTATTAGGGCCCGAGCAGGCAACGACCTGCGAGGTCCCTATTGTATTTCGAATGATTATTAGGGCCCGAGCAGGCAACGACCTGCGAGGTCCCTATTGTATTTCGAATGATTATTTATTTTTTATTTTTAGGGACCGAGCACTAACGGTGCGAGGACCCTATTGTAATTGGTCCGTCTATTCTTATTATTAGGGACCGAGCACTAATGGTGCGAGGACCCTATTGAAATTGGTCCGTTTATTATTATTATTAGGGACCGAGCACTAACGGTGCGAGGACCCTATTGAAATTGGTCCGTTTATTATTATTCTTATTTTTAGGGGGAATTAATCACTTATTTGAGGCCTTTATCATATTCAAAAACTCGCCATATTTGGAATATACATTAATAAGATTTGAAATTTACGTATTCTGGTATTCGCGGGAATGGACCTTGCAAAATGACTCACTAGCGCCCCCTCAAAATTTTCAAAACATCCTCACAATATAGGTTTTTTTCACGTAGACACACGAAATTTGGTACACACGTGTTTCATGTGGAGACGCACCAAAAAGCCTCTTGGACCCATACCTCAAACCCAACAGGAAGTCCGCCATCTTGGTTTGAATATCGCACTTGTCATCGTTTTTGGCCATTTCCAGGTCACGACATTTTCTACGTCCATGTATCATGGCAAGACGCACCAAAAAGTCTCAAGAACCCATACCCTAAAACGTACAGGAAGTCGGCCATCTTGGATCGAAAATGGCGTTTCCTGCTGTTTTGGGCCATTTCCACGTCGCATACTTTAACAAACTCCTCCAACAGATTTCATCCAATTCTCTTCAAACTTGGACAGTAGCCTCACAAGGCCTTTAGGATCAAAAGTTGTATAAAGCTTTACCGATGGTCACACTATGTGGGCGTGGCATGGCGGCAAAATATGGCGTCTCGCCATAAAACACGAGATCATTATAACTTTCCCATACTTTCTCCAATCTGGTCCAAACATCTCATGCTTCATCAAAGTCCAGCCCTTAACACTTCTAGATAACAATCTTTCAGAAAGCCCCGCCCCTTATGCTTTATCCACGCCCCCTTTCATTACATGACCACGTTGCATACTTTACATAACTCCTCCGACAGATTTCACCCCATGGACTTCAAACTTGGTCAGTACCATCACAAGGCCTTTGGGATCAAAAGTTGTATTAATCTTTACCGCCTGTCACACTATGTGGGCGTGGCTTGGTGGCAAAATATGGTGTCTCGCCATAACACACAAGACTGGATAACTTGACCATACATTGTCCAATCTGTCCCAAATTTCACAAACGTGATTAGGGTCCACCCCGGGACACACCCACGTGTCTATATTGACACACAGTCATAGCGCCCCCTGCTGGCTACAGGAAGTAACATGTTTTACACCTACCACAAGCACAGTGGTAGGAGACACGCAATTTGGTACGCATAGGGACTGAGCCAACAGCGCCGCGTCCGATGTGCCCTCCCCTGACGGCGCCTCCTCCGACGGCTCCACTCTGCGAGGGCCCGTTCAGTACTGCGCGCAGTCCTAGTTGTTATTATCATTTACTTTTATTTTTTTGAATCTTTTTTTATTTTATTTTTTTCTTGCCTTACTTTATTTTTTATCTAAGTAATGTCTAGTCTGCCTCCAGTGTTTCCTCTCTGCTCCATGTTGAGATGGAGCTTCCTCAGTTTGTGCTTTGTTTTTAACAGGATGGAGGGTGTTTCCTTGTTTCTGTGTTTTCTTATTTTTAATATTGATATTATTATTATTATTACTTTCTCCTTTTTTATGTAAAGCACTTTGTGTTGCATCTCTCTTGTATGGAAAGTGACATACAAATAAAGTCTGATTGATGAATTGATTGATTGATGTATGGAAAGAAAACACTTTTGTCACTTTCAGAGACACGGAGAGCACAAGAACACGCTAACAAATGTGTGATGATGATGAAACCTGCGACTATATTTAACATTTCTAACTTCTCTCTCCAGGCTGGTGGAGGATCATCATCTATGTGCTGCTGGGTTTAGCAGCTCTCATCATAACTGTTGTTGCAGTCAACATGTGGACAAGAACTAAAGGTGACAACGTTCACAGAAGACACTTTTAAAAACAGGAAGTTTGAATTCACCTGGATTTTTATGCTGGAAGCTAAAGTTGACTTAGAGATAGAAAAGGAAAAATAAAAGGGTAAAAAAGTTAAAGACAGCCAAGGATTCTTGCCTCGCTGGGACTGAACGCCAAGGAGAATAAATAAAAGGTTTTTAATAATGTTTTAAAGTGCTCGTGCTCAACAGACTGGTTGACACAGAGATTTAAGGCTACCAATGGAGCTGTCATAGCCATCTAAAAGATTTTGTTGGCCATATAAAATGATCTCAGTCTTGTTTTTATTAATTGAGAGGAAGTTTGCTTCCATCCATGACTGGGTGTCTTTCAGGCAGTCTAATAAGACCTGCACATATATTAGTACATCGTCTGCATAGCAATGAAGTGAGACGTTATGCTTTTGAAATATGGATCCAAATGGCAACATGTAAATAGAAAAGAGGAGGGGGCCCCAAAATAGAACCCTGAGGCACCCCACAGCTCAGAGGGGAAGGGTCTGAAACCAGACTGGAGCTTCTCAGAGACGCCATTAAGATCAATAAAAGACTGCAGCTGTTCATTGACCACCTTCTCCAAAACCTTAGAAAGAAAAGGAAGTTTAGAGATGGGCCTAAAATGAGATAAAACTGAGGGATCTAGATGATGTTTCTTGAGGAGGGGCTGGACCACAGCATGTTTAAAGGCAGCTGGGACACATCCAGACATCAGAGATGAATGAATCAGATCCGTAACACAAGGAGGGCCCAATAACATTAAAACATCCTTCAAGAGACGGGGAGGGATGCTGTCAAGAGGACAATAAGAAGGCCTGAGACGCTTAATACTTCTTGTCCTCACTGTATATATCTGATCTATAGTCTATACACAGTATTCATATCATGCAGTTTATTCTCTATATCAGCTATTCTCAACCTTGGGGTCGGGACCCCAGTTGGGGTCGCGAGATGATTTCTGGGGGTCGCCAAATTATTTTGGAAGCCAGCTCTGTCTCCACTGTGTTAAAGTATTCATGTGTTTTAGTCTTTTTGTGTCTTTTTTTTGGTAATTTTGACCTTTTTTTGGTAGTTTTGTGTATTTTTTTGGTCAATTTGTGTCTTTTTTGTGATTTTGTGTCTTTTTTTGTCATTTCTTGTCATTTTGTGTCTTTTTTATCATTTTGTGGTGAATTTGTGTCTTTTTTTGTCATTTTGTGTCTTTTTGGGTCAATTTGTGCCTTTTTTGGTCATTTTTTGTCTTTTTTAGTATTTTTTTGTCTTTTTTGGTCAATTTGTGTCTTTTTTCGGTGATTTTGTGTTTTTTTTATCACTTTGTGTCTTTTTTTAGTCATTTTTTTGTCTTTTTTGGTAATTTTATGTCTTTTTTGGTCATTTGTCTATTTTTAATCAATTTGTGTCTTTTTTGGTCAATTTGTGTCTTTTTTTTCAGTCATCTTTTTGTGTCTTTTTTGGGTGATCTGAACTGTGCGTGTGAGATTGTGTTCAGTGAGTGGGGGTCGCGGACAACATGCATGTTAAATTGGGGGTCACGACTCAAAAAGGTTGAGAACTACTGCTCTATATAATGTGTCATTATGAGCATATCTTGTACTCATACCTGTTTGATATATTTTATACTTATACCTGCACTGCCTGCTGTAACTGCTGCACATGTTCATGCTGTTTATATCTTGATGTATTCATATCCACCACCTACTGTTATATAATAATATATGTACATTGCTCTGCATGTTGCTAGTTTTTGCACTGAACAATAAAGTTGAATTGAACCAACAATCTAAAGTGGATTCCTGTTGCTTTTAGTCTCAGATTTACTGGTTCTCTTTAAAGCTGCAGCAGACTTACTTCATTATTTTAGGGAATTATTTTATATACATAATAATACTTCTTGTTAATATTCTTTATATCTGTTATCTGTATGTTATATATAACATGTATGTTTACAGAAAAACAGAAGGCTGTATCCTGATATCTATGTTCTATTTTTAATCTTCACCATCACACTAAATGCCTAACTGAACCCTAACCACCTCACCTAAACCTAATTATAACCTGCACCTTAAAACCAAGTCTGAACCCTCAAATAGACCTTAGGAGACAAAATGTCCTCGCTTGTCCTTTAAAGCCCTGGTCCTCATATGACGGAAAGACCTGAATACACAAACACACATGCGTTCACTTCTATCTTTGTGAGGACACTTCATGAACACAATGCATCTGTAGCCACGAACCAAAACACACACACACACACACACACACCACTCTATTATCCGCTTTTTATTCAAGTTTTAGGAAACTAAAACTACATGATGACACAGAGATGGGGGGCATCAGGGGGGTTCAGGAGTTCAGAACACTTGAAATGACCGACTTCCTGTCACATGTAACACTGACAGACGGCTCAGACTGCACACCAAAAAAAAACAGTCATGAGGTAAAACTTTGATTCTAAACCAGTTTGCACACCGTGTAAAGTGTAGATTAAAACAATCCAGAATTCAGAGCGTACTTACAGAAACAAAAGACAGAAAAGACACAAAACCAACCAGAAAAAGAGACCAAAAAATGACAAAAAAAGACACAAAATGACCAAAAAGAGACACAAAATGACCAAAAGCTGACACAAAATGACAAAAAAAAAATGACAAAAAAGACACAAAAACACCCAAAAAAATGACACAAAGTCACCAAAAAATGACCAAAATGGGGGGGTTCAGGAGTTCAGAACAATTGAATGACCGACTTCCTGTAACATGTAACACTGACAGACGGCTCAGACTCTGTTCAGGATGCACATGAAAAAAAAACAGTCACAAGGTAAAACTTTGATCCTAAAGAAGTTCACACACTGTGTAAAGTGTCGATTAAAACAATCCTGAATTCAGAAACAAAAGTTAATCAGTTTGAACATCAAATATTTGGTCTTTTTATGATTTCCATTTGAATCTCTGTCACAACAGATGAGAACGACTCTCTCTCTGCTGCCCCCCCATAGCAAAGCAAAATTGAAGATGAGATCTCCTTTATGTCACATTTACATCTCCTAGACATAAATGAGCACTTATTGAGACCAAACTGGTTTTCTCATGCTTCTCAAATGTCTCTCCTGAGAAATAAGTCTCAAGGTGAGCAATGTGTGAGTTCTCTAAATTCTCTCACAGTTGTCTCTTTTCTTGATCTCACTTAAGAGACAAATGAGACATATTGTGCAACTTTCAAATATGTCTCAATTTGATATCCTTACCTGGAAACACTATCTCAGTAATGTCTCAGTGAGAAATATACATGGTTCTGTCTCTCACTGCTCACTATTTGAGTTCTCAGATTCTCTTATAGCTGTCTCTTTTCTAGTGTCTCAGCAAAAAGAAAAATGAGAGCAGGGCAAGCTCCCAAATGATGACACATTATACCTCAATCATATCTCAGTTTATCTCGTGCCAAAATTTGAGAAAATAAGTAATCAATACAGGCAAATCATTTTTTGAGATATATGGTTTATTTATATTATGTTCAACTTACAACTTACTTATTTCTTACACAAGTCATATAATTCCTTAATTACAATTTTGAGTTCCAAAACTTGACCCATTAACACAAACAGCCATGATGGGCTAAAAAGAGACGTTAACATTGTGCTGTCAATTTAATTAACTTGTTTTCTGACAGCACACTCTCAGAAATAGGGCTACAGTAAGAGTCCTTTTTTGTCCCCCGAGGTACAATCTACACTAATGTACCCCCTAGGGCCAGTTATTGGACCTTAAGGTACATATTTGTACCTTTTTGATGTCCCAAAAGGTATAAATATGTACCCAAGTGGTAAAAGGTGCATATATGTACCTTTTCTTCTACATGTTGGGGTACACTAGACTGTGTTAAGCTCTACAAATGGCAGTAGCCTATATATTAATTATTGTTTAAATAATGATTTAGTATTTCTTCAGCAGTAGCCTCGTTATACTTTTTAAATGTGAAGGTTTCACTGTTTGCTTGAGTCTTCAATAAAGAATTTAACTTCTAACCATTTTTGAGTAGCCTTGACATAAAATGTTTTTTGTTAGCAGATTTGCAGGTATGAAAAATTACTAATCATCCATCCAGTCAATATTGTATATTATGATATTCACACACACACGGTCAATCATGCACAGTAAAATCAGCTACCTACAGCCTGGCAGACAAAGCGCAGGAAAGACTAAACGTTAATTTCAAATTAGCCCCGTGACTACCTGACAGACCATGCGCAGGTCAAACGCGCGCGGTGACAGCAGCCGGCCAGCATTTAACGGACACTGAGGCTGTGGATATATCGGATATATCTACATGGATGTATCTCCTGAGTTTTTGACAATTGACAGCTTTACTCTCAGGTAAGTCTGCTTTTACTCCGCTTGTCATTAACACTTTTTTTCTGTCAAATTAATCAGGACAAAGTCAGCTTGTTTTACGTGTTTGTCTCAAATTCAAAGTTAAAACGCATGACGTCAGGCGCGGCGCCAAATCGCAAACGCTAACATGCTAGAGCTCTTTGCCTGTTGCTGGGCTACTTTAGCCAGCTCGGCTTTTGATTGGTGCATTTCACAAGTAGCGCAAACCTGATTGGTTGTTGTACTGACACTTGACAAAACCGACCGTTTCCAGAAATTTCTCCTCTGGTCCCAGCAGGACATTATTCGGCCGACAACCAGGACCTGCTAATGACGTCAGGTGAGGCAGGTGTAATGGTGACTGAAGTCAAAGCCCAGAGATTCAGAGGTAACAGCAGTGTAATGGTAGGTGACAAAATGTTGAGTGCTAACGTTTTTCACGTTAGCCGCTAGCTAATTCAAAACGGTTACATAGCCCGCCTGCTAACGCAGCTAACACTTATACAACTTAGTAACTTTAATAACTATGGTCGAATAATATAAAATGTACATATGTATATATATAAAAGGAGGCCTTTCCTCCAAAAATGTTCCTTCTCTCACTCGGGTGATATCAGCATTATACACAACTGCGGTCCGTTAGTTAAATGTAAAATGGCGCCCTGGGGTAACTTCTTTTCTTGGCTAAAGAAAAATTGCACAAATGGCTCAGCAGGATTGGATATCATTATTGTAAAGTGGCACATGTAACGTTAGCTCACAGGCTAGCCCTACTTTCAAATTCAGTATCAAATGTAATATTCACATATAACTAGAACATTTCTAGATAAATTGAGTGTGCCTGACTCAGGCCCGTCGCCCCCATACATTAAATATCTGTCAGTGTGCTTTTTAACATGGCGGTCTATGAGGCCGTTTGTGGGTGTGGCTGCAGCATCAGTGTGTCCCAAGCCCAAACTATAACGGTGCGTTCAGATCGGACGCATAGCGAATATTTCGCGCGACAAGATTACATCCAAAGTCAATGCAAATACGCGAATAGACGCGAATTTTTGCCGGCGGCGCGAATCGCGGGTTTCGCGCGGCGCGAATGAAACAACGCGAATTCGCGTGAGTTCAATAAATTCAACTTTGCCGAAATATTCGCGTGACGCTGTGTCGGGACAGCCTATCAGCGTTGAGATTCTGGACGACAGTGTCCGAGATACATACATGAGAGAGAGGAGAAAAGAGGCAGGAAGGAGGAGTGGGTCGGCAGGAGGGAAAAAGGTGGAAGTACTCTGCGGTCCTCTCTCCGTGCTGAGTGCGCCTCCGGATGATGTCACTCACCCAGACACGACGGCGTGTTTTCCGACGTATCTCGGACTTCCAGAGCAGGTACAGGGACGCTATGCTTGTCATGGTTGATGACAGAATGAAATGGAGGGAATTATTTGGCGCTAAATAGTCTCTTGGGCGAAAATTCGCGAGTTATTTACTCGCGCGAGTGACGCGAGTAAATTCAACTACGCGTCCGGTCTGAACACACGGTAAGTCTGACAGCTTCAGCAAATGAATGAAAGGACAAATTTTCCTAAATTTCTATGTATAAATGATTTATAAATGATTTTTTCTCTATTCTCTATATGACTATATTCGTGCTTGTTTAACTACCCTGAGATGTTTTTCATTTATAGGGGGTGCTGTTGCCCACGCCAGCGGGGGCTCTCGGGCTTAATCCAACAAATTAATGAAAATGAATGAAATTACACTTATTAAAACATGTAGTTGTCTTTAAAACAAGCTCTAAACCAACGCATTCTTTGAAATCAGCCTCCCAAAACTTTTAATGTTATCTGCTGCCTCTGTTCCACATTGACATGATTTATTGCTCACATCAATAATAAACAACTAGAAAATTTCCTCTGGGGAAATTTTGAAAGGGCCACGGGGGCTACTGCCGGTGTGTATACACTATGATGAGATTCTTCAGAGATTTCAAACTATGCCCTTTAACCTCAAAATGTGTGTGTGTGTGAGAGAGAAACATGTATGTGGAGGAGTGTGCGCGCATACGCGCAAATTTTTGTGTGTGTGCAGCGAAAATCGCATAAAGTTACGCGTGTGGCCTCGAACAGAAAGCATTTTTGGCAAAACCATAATACCTATCATTGATTCGACTTCACTTTGAGCGTCCTGAGTTCTTCCTGAACGTCTACATATGTTTTTTTTCCAGAAAAATTAAAAAATAGCTTTGTTAGAGCGATCTAAAACAACTGTTACATCTCCCTTTTTTAAATATCTCCCTGCGTTTTTAATATGGGACCCAATGAGGCAGTTGGTGGTTTTGGTGGCGCATCTTTGCGTCGTACGCCCAAACTATAACTCTGACAGCTTTACCAGGGGATTGTGAGGGAGAAGACTAATTTTCCTACATTTCTATGTATAAATTATTTCTGTAGAGTGGAATTTGCGGCCTGGAGCGCAGTTTTAAAATTTATTTTTTGACAGTTTTACCTCTCCCTCTACACTCTGAGCGATGACATCACACACTCTGACACGAACATTCCGTGCAATACACACCCATTATAATCTCAGAATTTCTCCAAAAATTATCATGGTCATTGAACAGGGATTGATAAAAAACTATATGACCTATCTAAACGTGGACTAATACACAGATACACAAGACTTGTGTCTACTGTTTAAAGTTTAAATGGAGTCTCTAGGTGAAATTATGCCGGAGAAGTAGACGTTTAAATATCTCCAATTATTGTTCTTTTTCGCTCATTTTCGTTCGGCCGTCCGATTCATTTCAATGCAAAATTTTGGGCAGTTTTTCGCGACTTACGTCGCGAAAAATTCGTATTCTGTAGAGAAAAGTAATAGCACACCGATCCCGATCAAACCGCACGTTTTGATATATAATTTGTCCTGCAACTCTTCAAGTTGTAGGACTAGTAGCGGGACGAAATTGCGTCCGCAAGAGGAATAAGAAGAAATCCACAGTATAACAGTAGCGCAGCACTGGTCCCTACAGCTATTGCTGTATGGGACCAGTGCTCGGTGCAATTGCTCCGAGGCCCTAATTAACTGAAAGGGGTAATAGTAGTGGTAATGTACTTTACATATGTATTTGGGGTGTGGTTTCTGAAATTGCTGCGCTAAATATATCAACAGGAAATGCTAACTGTTGTAGAATTTTAATTTTGCATGTCTAATTGTATTGTATTGTATCAAAGGTTCTCAATCTGGCTTGAGGGGAATCCCTGCTGTCTAAACTCTACCTGGAAGCAAGACAAGAGGCTCTCACAGAGGATCTATCAGGTACTGTTTTTAAATAATAAAAATAATGCTGCCTAATCTTAAGGACATTGGAATGTGCCTTGTATTTACTTAAGATAAATCTGGTAAAATAATTGAGCATATTCTAATTGCAGTGGACCAAATGCATAGTTTTAAGTATATCTTATGTCTTGCAGATATCGACTTCAGAGCAACCCTCATCTTTCTGCCACACATCTTCAAGGAGAACATTGAGTGCTTTATTACTCTTGGAAAGGTTTGTCTATCCTGCAAGCATCTTTTGTTCACATCACAACACAAAACATACTTGACAGGACCCCTGATTTAAGGAAACCTTAGATTGTAGGTAGAAAAAAGTAAAATTTTAAAACAAAACATCTTAAATTAAAGGGATGCTTTATTCACTTCAAATATTTCACTTCATGTTTGAGCCCATTATAGTAGCAAAAGATCTGCAAATGCGTTTCTCAATCTTTGTGTGCGTAATCAGATTTTTACAAATGGTTGCAAATGTACATCTCAAACTGTTTGTCTAAATACAAATTTGCAGATTCTTGTACCATTCACAAATTGAATTGCGCATTTATGAATTTTGTATGCATGTGCAGCTATTTTGCTACTATAATGACTCCATACATACTGTGAGAGGTAAGTAAAGTGATAATTATGCTGTGCTGAATACTGTCTGGATGGTCCCATATAATTGTTAGCTTTCAACCATTATTCAATTGCCCAGTAAATTACTTCTTCGGTACTAACATAAACTGAATTTGAAAACTATATTTTTTAAATGCTTATCAAGTGCATTTGTGCACAATAATATTTAAAATCTTACATTATGGGGCCTGAACTCAACATCAGAACTGTCACATTCTAATCAGAACCAACAATTTCAGCCATACAATGTCTAAAGAAAGAAGAATATTCAATAAAAATCAAGCAAGGTAGATAATAAATGTGCTTATTATTCTATATAGTGTAAAATTACATCTTATAGTGGAAAGGCTATCATGTTAATCGGATTTGCTTGTCTTTTTTTCTTCTGGTTTTGAATAGTTCCTGCCACTCCATACCCAACTATCCAGTTGACGGATGAAGACTTGAAAATGGCCTTCACTAGGAGAGCTCCGAACGTTGTGAAAGTGGACGGCATCGAGTCACAGCTCAGCAATTGACGAGGGAATGTTTTGGCAAATCAAGTACATTTTGAACATCGATACCTTGTGTAAAGGTTGATTGAGAATGGACTTTACTAAAACCAGGTGATGAAATGGACTACCGAATATTTGACACTTATTCTGTGGATAACAGTTTTATGTCACACTTCAACATAGTATTTAAAAATGTACAAAATTGACAAAATCATGTGAAAATCTTAGATCTTCTGTCATGAGTGTCATTTTCATTTATGCAGTTTTAAGGTTGGTGGAGAATGGACTTGCTTGCAATGGACAATTTTACATTGTTTAGTGTAGATGATATATTGTTGAATACACAGTTTTTTGACAAAATTCATAGCAAAGCTCAGTAAAAGAGTTTTGGGAAGTTTAACACATAATAGAGCATGAATTGTTTTAATTTTTATATTTTTGTATTTTACTTTAATTTTAAAGTTTTTAATTTGAAGTGTGAATGCTGCTAACCTTAACCCAAATAAAAGTGTTTAACTTTTCAGTATTGAGTATTGATTTTGCAATTAATTCTAATTACTAAAGATAAGAAATCTTAAAACTCCATGCTCAATTTGTTCTCAAATATGTCTCATAATTCTCACATTTAAGAGAAATAATCAAGACATGGATGAGACATTGGATAGACAATGATGAGATCTCTTTAAAGGCTCATACTTCTCAGATTTGTCTCATGAAAGTCTCAGATTCATCTCATGTTAGTCTCTTTAATTATCCTTTAAAATAACTGAGACATAATTGAGATCAGGGGCATACAATTTTGAGATCTCCACTGTTTATCCCACTTCTCAAATATTGCTCAAATGGTTTTCTCAACTCAACCTCCTTTGTCTCAGTGATGTCTTGTCTCTTTTTAGCTTATCTCTTGCTCCTAAGGGACCCTTAGGAGAAGTAATTCAGAAACAAATGATCACAGAATGATACGAATATGAGAAGCTTAAATTTATCTCAAGAGATGAGATTGAGCAACAGATGAGCAACACATTTTTCCTATGGGTGTGTTCATTTTAAGAAGCAGCTGGTCAGAGACTTTGACAGTTGAGAGCGAGACACCAAGAGAGAAGCACGATGGCTGAATTCAGATGGATTATAATGTCTTCATTTGTGATGCTGCTGTTCAGCTTTAGAGGTAAGAACACAAGTTTAGTTAGTAACGTGGTGAGTTTAGTGAACTCTTGGAGCCAAAGATGAGACACAGTGCTGCTTCTGGTGCTTTAATGTCTATTTAATGTCTTTAATGTGTATGAATGGTGCTATACAACTAAATCTGCCTTGAAACCAAAGATACACAAACTTATCTCAAACTATCATCACACTACTTATGAACATAACAGACAAATTCCTATTTTAGTTCATTTTTTATATTTTCTCAACAGAAGCAGCTGGGCAAGTGTCCTTTGTCGCTGTCAGAGTTGGAGATGAAGCTACTTTGCCTTGTGACAATGTGGAACATGATCAGAAGTGTGACAAAGTTACCTGGTTGTTCAGTGATGATTCATGGGAGACAGTCACACTGTTTGATGGTGGACAGATTCACAAAGAGGCTGCAACTAAATCAGACAGACTGAGGGTTACAGAACAATGTTCTCTGGTTATAAAGGATGTCACAGTGGAGGATGCTGGTGGTCGTTACACCTGCAGAAAGAACGGATCAGAACAAGAAGATGATCATGTTTACCTCTCTGTTGTCAGCAGTGAGTATTTAAGTCATAAAGTTTAACTGTCTTGTTAGAACAAAATACTGAAATATTACAATGATTCTGATTCCAGTGATGAAGTTAATTTTACTCTTGTTGTCTTTCTCTCACAATATCTCCATCTTCACCAGTCACTGAACAGAAGAACAATGATACAGTCAGCTTGTTGTGTATTGTGACTAGACGTGGTTGGTGTTACGACTCAGTGAAGTGGCTGCATGAGGGAAATGATGTCACAGACAGAGTGACACCACAGGATCACTGTCCATTTAGAGCGACATTTACATCATCTGACTTCAATCAGAAGTCAAAGAACGACTTGAAATGTGAAGTGAGAGATGTTATCAGTGGAGAGGTGTATCTGTTCCCCTTCAGCCCTCCTCAGTCCTCAGGTGAGAAACCAGGTGAGAATATGATGAGCTGTTTAAACTCACTTCAAACTGATGTGGATGATTGTTGCATCTGTTGCTTATTGTTTTTGTATTCCATAAGGTGACGAGGCCGCAGCAACAACAACAACAACAACAACAACAACAACAACATTCAGCACAACAGAAGGGACAAACAACAACGATGGAAGAAAACAACAACAAGGTAGAGAGTGAACAGAACAGAATTATATGTTCATAGACTGTTCATATTTTTAAGAGCAACTTTAGACTTATCTTTTAATTTGGCTTTTACTTGAACCCTTTTTAGATATTTTTCTGCTCATGCATCTTAGTATTTGCTACTATTTATTAGTCTATATATATATATATATATATATATATATATATATATATATATATTTTCAATTAAATTCTGCGTCCAGTGTTTCCTCTCTGCTCCATGTTGAGATGGAGCTTCCTCAGTTTGTGCTTTGTTTTTAACAGGATGGAGGGTGTTTGCTTGTTTCTGTGTTTTGTTATTTTTAATATTGATATTATTATTATTACTTTCTCCTTTTTTATGTAAAGCACTTTGTGTTGCATCTCTCTTGTATGGAAAGTGACATACAAATAAAGTCTGATTGATTAATTGATTGATTGATGTATGGAAAGAAAACACTTTAGTCACTTTCAGAGACACGGAGAGCACAAGAACACGCTAACAAATGTGTGATGATGATGAAACCTGCGACTATATTTAACATTTCTAACTTCTCTCTCCAGGCTGGTGGAGGATCATCATCTATGTGCTGCTGGGTTTAGCAGCTCTCATCATAACTGTTGTTGCAGTCTACATGTGGACAAGAACTAAAGGTGACAACGTTCACAGAAGACACTTTTAAAAACAGGAAGTTTGAATTCACCTGGATTTTTATGCTGGAAGCTAAAGTTGACTCTTTTATTTTGTCTTTTCAGGGAACAGAGCACAGATGGGAGACAACAATGTGAGTTTAAACAACAAATTATGACTTTTTTCAGTGTAATATTTGTTTTCATGCAGAATCTGAAGTATGTTGTTTTTGTTTTTCACAGCAGCGTAATGATGAAGGTGAAGATGAAGGTACGGTGGACTATGAAAACGTTGGAGAGCCTTCTGCCTCCATCAGACTCCACTGATCAACAACATCAACTCAGCACAGAGTCCACTGCTGGTAGATATCAGCTCAACATATGTAGAAAACAGAAATAATGAAATATTGTCTTTCTTGTTCCTCTGTATTAGTTTTTAACTTTGAGCTAGACAAAGACACTCAGGTTCTGATCTGACATTAAGAGACGCCCCCTGTTGGTGAAACTTAGTTTACCTCATTGTTTAACTCTCACCTACCCATAAATATTGAGTCAAGTCAAGTCAAAGTTTAATTATAGACATTTAAAAACAACCTCAGTTGACCAAAGTGCTGTACAGTTATTAAAATACAATAAAAATCATACACAAATATAGTTATAAATAAAAACAATGAAAACAATGAAATACTAACAACATTAAAACAATAAAATATTAATAAAAACTCAACTAAAAACAGAGTTAGAGATAGAAAATAAAATAAAAGGGTAAAAAAGTTAAAGAAAGCCAAGGATTCTTGCCTCGCTGGGACTGAACGCCATGGAGAATAAATAAAAGGTTTTTAATAATGTTTTAAAGTGCTCAACAGACTGGTTGACACAGAGATTCAAGGCTACCAATGGAGCTGCCATAGCCATCTAAAATAATAATAATAATAATTCATTGAATTTATATAGCGCTTTTCAATAACCCAAAGACACTTACAAGTATACATACGGGGGGGGGCAACAAAAAACGAGCAGGGTGGTGGGGAGCAAGACAAGAAACTGGTTATGGGTAGGGGAGGTCAAAAGCTTGGGAGAAGAGGTAGGTTTTCAAACGGGACTTGAATGTGGAGAGTGAAGGTGAGTCGCGGACAGTTTGGGGAAGAGAGTTCCAGAGTCGGGGTGCAGTTCGGGAGAAGGCTATGTCGCCAAAGGATTTGAGTTTAGATGGTGGTACTGTCAGTGAGAGAGTGGAGGAGGATCGGAGGACACGGGTGGGGCGGTGGGGGATGAGGAGGTCAGACAGGTAAGGGGGAGCCAGATGGTGGAGGGCCTTGAAGGTGAGGAGGAGAATCTTGAAGTTGATGTTTGATGGGGAGCCAGTGGAGAGAGTGGAGAACAGGAGTGATGTGTTGGCGGGACCGGGTGTGGGTAAGGAGGCGGGCAACAGAGTTTTGGACCAGTTGGAGTTTGTGGAGGGAACGTGAAGTGATGCCAGTGAGGAGGGAGTTACAGTAGTCGAGGCGGGAGGAGATGAAGGCGTGGATGAGGGATTCGGCAGCAGGGGGAGAGAGGCAGTGTCTGATTTTGGCGATGCGGCGGAGGTGAAAGTAGGAGGTCTTGACGGTGGAGCGGACATGAGGATCAAAGGAGAGGGTGGGGTCCAGGATAACACCGAGATTGCGTGCCAGGGGGGAGGGAGTGATGGTCGAGGTGTCGATGGTGAATGAGATGGGTCCGGTATTTTTGAGGGTGGATTTGGTGCCTATGAGGAGGAGCTCAGTTTTGTCACTGTTGAGTTTGAGAAAGTTGTGTGTCAGCCAAGATTTTATTGTCGAGATGCAGGTTTCGATGTGGGTGAGGGGGGGGGTTTTGGGTGGGTTTGGTGCCAATGCAGATCTGGGTGTTGTCGGCGTAACAGTGGAAGTCCAGAGGACGGGTCCGAGGACTGAGCCTTGAGGGACCCCCTGCGTGACTGGAGAGAGAGAGGAAGTGTGGCCGGAGAGGGAGACGAACTGTTGCCTGTTGGTGAGGTAGGAGGTGAGCCAGTCATGTGCGGTGCCCTCAACACCGAGATGGCGCAGCCTTTGAAGGAGGATGGAGTGGTTGACAGTGTCAAAGGCTGCGCTGAGATCTAGAAGTATCAGGATGTTGAGGGCACCGGAGTCTGCAGAGGTGAGGAGATCGCTGATGACTTTGACAAGGGTGGTTTCGGTGCTGTGAAGTGTGCGGAATCCAGACTGGAGGGGTTCGTAGAGATTGTTGGACTGGAGGTGGGTATGTAGTTGAGCGGCGACAATGCGTTCCAGGGTTTTGGAGAGGAACGGGAGGTTGGAGATAGGGCGGTAGTTAGAGAGGTTGGCTGGGTCCAGGGTGGGCTTTTTGAGGATAGGGGTGATGGAGGCGAGTTTGTAGACAGTGGGAAAATGACCCAGGGATAAGGACTGGTTGAAGAGGGTGGTGAGGTGAGGGAGGAGGACAGGGAGGCAGGCCTTGGTTAGGGTCGTTGGGAGGGGGTCAAGGGAGCAGGTGGTTGTCTTGGATGCGGTTATGATGTCCAGGATGTAGGAGGAGTCGACAGGGGAGAGAGCAGTGAGAGGAGGGAAGGGGGGGAGGTCAGGGAGGGGGGGCGGGAGTGGTAGGGGAGGAGAGGTGGTGGAGGGGGAGTTACTGACGGTGGCAGTCAAAGAGCTGTTGATTTCGGAGATTCTGTTGTTGAAGGCAAGGAGGAAAGAGTTACAGAGGTCTGGGGAGGAGGGTGGATTGATGGCCGGTGGCTGGAGCAGTTTGTTGACAGTGGAGAACAGGATGCGGGGGTTCCGGTTGGTGCTGTTGATGCGGGATGAGTAGTGGGCGGATTTGGCAGCATGGAGAGCGTCACGATAGGAGGAAGTGTGTAGTTTGAGAGCTTCGGTGTGGACAGTGAGGTGGGTTCGTTTGAAGAGACGTTCAAGTTGGCAGCTGGTTTGTTTCATGGTGCGGAGTTCCGGGGTGTACCAGGGGGCAGAGTTGGTGAATGAGACAAAGGAAGTTTTCCAGGGGGCTAAGTAGTCAAGGGAGTCAGAGAGGATGGTGTTGAGCATGATGGCGTAGTCGTCAGGGGAAGAGGGTGCAGAATCAAGGGGAAGGGCAGAGGATATGAGCTGGGAGAATGTGAGTGGGTTTACTGCTTTGATGTTGCGGTAGGAGATGGTGCACTTTTGGGGGTTATGGGGTGAGGGTAGAGGGGCGGCGAAGAGAATACATAGATGATCAGAGAGTGGGAAGGGGAGAGGATGGGGGTTGATTATGAGTGGGAAGGAGGAGCAGACAATGTCCAGGGTGTGGCCTTTGGAGTGAGTGGGGAAGTTGATGTGTTGGGTGAGATGAAAACAGTCCAGAAGAGAGAGGAAGTCAGATGTCAGTGGAGCATTGGGCTGGTCGATGTGGATGTTGAAGTCACCGGTGAGTAGGAGGCGGGGGGAAAGAGCGGATACAATGGTGAGGAGTTCCGAGAGAAAAAGGGGGTGTGGTTTAGGGGGGCGGTAAATGAGAACAGAGGTAATGGAGTTGGGGAGGGAGAAGGCAAGATATTCAAAGGATAAGATAGGGGGGAGGTTGAGGTTCAGTTCAGTGATGTGTAGTGATTGTTTATGAGGAACGGCAACACCTCCCCCTCGCCCGGAGAGGCGGGGCTTTGCGATGTAACTGTAGTTGGAGGGAGTGGCTTGATTGAGAGTGTAGAATTCCAGGGGCTACAGAGGAAGAGCAAGTCAATGTTGTTGTCCAGTAGTAGTTCAGAAATAACACGTGATTTATTGGAGAGCGAGCGACAGTTCAGCAGTGCGAGGAAGATGGATGGGGGAGCAGGGGGGGGGGGGGGGGGGGGGACAAAGGTTGTTGAGGTTGACAGTACAGGAGGTGGGGGTGACGGGGGGGCGAGAAGCAGACCAGAGTGAAGGGATGGGAGAGCCATCGGGGAAGTGTCGATTGAGAGAGGAAGAGGAACCAGAGCCACTGTGGATGTAGCGGCGAAGGATCCCAGCTTTGCTGGCAGCGGTGGCAGCAACAGCAGGGAGACGGTAGTTGTTGTTGAGACGGTGGAGGTCAGCAGCAGAGTAGATGAGTGGACGGGAAGTAGGTGGAGAAGGAGCCTGGGGTAGCAGAAGTGATAATCCAAGGAGGAGATGAGACGAGGCAGCAGCTGAGAGTAGTCCAGGTAGTGTAGTAGTGATAGCAAGTAGCTGATTAGCTAAAAGTTGGGAGGCAGTGAGAAGTGTGGAAGGAGCGGTGGACCGGGTGTAGACGTTGGTGAAGTGAGTGGTGTTGGCTGCCCCAGACCGTACCCGCGGGGCCGGCAAGCCCCACTGTGCCATGACGGCACACAGCTAGGCCACGGCCGACGAGCTGGCAGGGAGTGGAGACTCCCCCCCGAAAACGGCGGCCGAATAGCCAAACAGCTGGGCCGTCAGTGAGGGACGCAGCGGGTCGGTCCGGGTGGGCACAATCACCACCACAAACACACAAACGTACTCACCCGAGTCCAGGGCAAGCGGTCACACACTCAAAGCGGAGAGGCAGATGGGTCCAGCGGTGGTGGGGTTCAGCCAGCTGTTAGCTAGCTGGCTAACGTAGCCAATAGTCCGTGGATGAGGAAACAGTTGAGTGAAACAGATGAGTGAAACGGATGAGTGCGAGCGGAGCTGCAGAGATGTAGGGAGGACTGGAGAGGCACGAAAACAACCGGACAACACGAACACGGTCCCGGGACAGAAGCGGCAGTCAACAGACTAGACGCCGGCGTTGCTCCGACCCGGAATCGGCGACACACACAACTATTTTGTTGGCCAAATAAAATGATCTCAGTCTTGTTTTTATTAATTGAGAGGAAGTTTGCTTCCATCCATGACTGGGTGTCTTTCAGGCAGTCTAATAAGACCTGCACATATATTAGTACATCGTCTGCATAGCAATGAAATGAGACGTTATGCTTTTGAAATATGGATCCAAATGGCAACATGTAAATAGAAAAGGGGGAAAGAGTCTGAGGAAAACTGGCCCAGCTACACAGAGAAGCTCCTATCTGACAGGAAGGACTCAAACCAGTTCAGAGCGGTGCCTTTAATGCCGACACAGGTGTTTAGGCGAGAACGGAGAATGTTGTGATCAACTGTGTCGAAGGCAGCTGTCAGATCCAGAAGGACCAGGACCGCAGGGTTACCAGAGTCCACTGTTAAAAGAAGGTCATTTAAAATCCTTAAAAGCTCCGTTTCTGTGCGGAAGATGTCCTTCCATCTTCCTGTTTCTGGAAGGAAGATGGAACAGTTTTTTTAGATCGCTCTAACAAAGCTATTAAAAATGCTTTCTGTTCGAGGCCAGAAATTCCACCTGTCAATGTTCCGGGACATTAGCAGGTGTCAGTTAATTCTGTTGATTGCTTTGATCTTTGATGTGATTACAGTTACAGATACACACACACACACATGCGCGTAAGCACGCACACTCCTCACACATGCATACACATGCTTCAAACACACACACACATTTGGGTTAAAGGGCATAGTTTGAAATCTCTGAAGAATCTCATCATAGTGTACACACACCGGCAGTAACCCCCGTGGCCCTCTCAGAATTTCCCCAGAGGAAATTTTCTAGTTCTCTATATAATGTGTCATTATGAGCATATCTTGTACTCATACCTGTTTGATATATTTTATACTTATACCTGCACTGCCTGCTGTGACTGCTGCACATGTTCATGCTGTTTATATCTTGGTGTGTTCATATCCACCACCTACTGTTATATAATAATATATGTACATTATTCTGCATGTTGCTAGTTTTTGCACTGAACAATAAAGTTGAATTGAACCAACAATCTAAAGTGGATTCCTGTTGCTTTTAGTCTCAGATTTACTGGTTCTCTTTAAAGCTGCAGCAGACTTACTTCATTATTTTAGGGAATTATTTTATATACATAATAATACTTCTTATTAATATTGTTTATATCTGATCAAGCATGAAGGTGAACATGTAAAGTGCTCTACATACAAACATTTTATGTTAACAGAAAAACAGAAGGCTGTATCCTGATATCTATGTTCTATTTTTAATCTTCACCATCACACTAAATGCCTAACTGAACCCTAACCACCTCACCTGAACCTAATTATAACCTGCACCTTAAAACCAAGTCTGAACCCTCAAACAGGCCTTAGGAGAAAAAATGTCCTCGCTTTGTCCTTTAAAGCCCTGGTCCTCATATGACGGAAAGACCTGAATACACAAACACACATGCGTTCACTTCTATCTTTGTGAGGACACTTCATGAACACAATGCATCTGTAGCCACGAACCAAAACACACACACACACACACACACACACACACTGTATACTGCAGAAAGCAGCCGGAGGAGGAGGAGGAGGAGGAGGAGATCTCCTGGAGCAGACAGCCGAGAGGAGATCAGACAGGAGCCGACCAGGAGGAGTCACAACTACACCCTCACTCAAAACTCCCTGTAATCACATTAATGCTGCAGAGAGATTCCTGCAGCTCTGAGCAGAGGAAATGATGATGTGAGATGAAGTGGAGGGAGATTATTCTCTCTGTTCAACCAGCACATGTTGCTGAAAACTTTACTTTAGTTCATCTGACATCTGTCGTCTTTGTGTTTCATTTGTTCCCTTTTTGTGTGTATTAAAGTGGCAAATCTACAAGAAAAAAAGTAGCAGATTTAAGAGATTTAAAGTGGCAAATCTGCACGAAAAAAGTAGCAGATTTACGAGAAAAAAGTGGGAAAAAGCATATTTTTTCTCCCAGATTCACCACTTTAAATCTCATAAATCTGCACATTTTTTCTCGTAGATTTGCCACTTTAACCCTTTATTGGGCGAAGAACTTTATTTGGTAACTTCAGGTAATATTTCGAGAAAAAAGTTGCAAATTTACTGGATTAACCCTTAATAGGACACTCAGTGAAATACTTGCACATTTCAAATTTCAACCCTAGAGAATATTGGAGGATATTACATACTGCCAGAATGTGTAAAAAAAAAAAACACAAGGACCCGGGGTAGGGGGGTCATATTTTGAGAAAAAAGTTTATGAGATTAAAGTGGCAAATCTAGGAGAAAAAAAATTGCATATTTATGAGATTTAAGGTGGTGAATCTGCGAGAAAAAAGTTGCTCTTTTCCCACTTTTTTCTCGTAAATCTGCGACTTTTTTCGCGCAGATTTGCCACTTTAACCCTTTATCGGGCAAAGAACTATATTTGGTAACTTCAGGTAATATTTCGAGAAAAAAGTTGCAAATTTACTAGATTAAAGTGGCAAATCTACAAGAAAAAAAGCCGCAGATTTAAGAGATTTAAAGTGGCAAATCTGCGTGAAAAAAGTTGTAGATTTACGAGAAAAAAGTGGGAAAAAAGCAACTTTTTTCTCCCAGATTCACCACTTTAACCCTTAATAGGACACTCATTGAAACACTTACAAATTCAAGATTTCAACCCTAGAGAATATTGGAGGATTTTACACACTGCTAGAATGTATAAAAAAAACATATGAAAATAATAGTTTGAGAAAAAAGTTTACGAGATTAAAGTGGCAAACCTACGAGAAAAAAATGTTCAGATTTATGAGATTTAAAGTGGTGAATCTGGGAGAAAAAAAGATGCTTTTTTTCCCACTTTTTCCTCGTAAATCTGAGGCATTTTTCGCACAGATTTGCCACTTTAACCCTTTATCGGGCAAAGAACTATATTTGGTAACTTCAGGTAATATTTCGAGAAAAAAGTTGCAGATTTACTAGATTAAAGTGGCAAATCTACAAGAAAGAAGTTGCAGATTCAAGAGCTTTAAAGTGGTAAATCTGCGCAAAAGAAGTCGCAGATTTACGAGAAAAAAGTGGGAAAAAAACTTTTTCCCTCCAGATTCACCACTTTAACCCTTAATAGGACACTCATTGAAATACTTACAAATTCAAGATTTCAAACCTAGAGAATATTGGAGGATTTTACATACTGCTAGAATGTATAAAAAAACATATGAAAATAATAGTTTGAGAAAAAAGTTTACGAGATTAAAGTGGCAAATCTACGAGAAAAAAATGTTAAGATTTATGAGATTTAAAGTGGTGAATCTGGGAGAAAAAAGATGCTTTTTCCCCACTTTTTTCTCGTAAATCTGAGACTTTTTTCGCACAGATTTGCCACTTTAAATCTCTTAAATCTGCGACTTTTTTTCTTGTAGATTTGCCACTTTAACCCTTTATCGGGCGAATAACTATATTTGGTAACTTCAGGTAATATTTCGAGAAAAAAGTTGCAAATTTACTAGATTAAAGTGACAAATCTACAAGAAAAAAAGTGGCAGATTTAAGAGATTTAAAGTGGTGAATCTGTGTAAAAAAAGTCGCAGATTTACGAGAAAAAAGTGTCAAAAAACAATTTTTTTCTCACAGATTCACCACTTTAAATCTCATAAATCTGCACATTTTTTCTCGTAGATTTGCCACTTTAATCTCGTAAATTTTTCTCTCAAAATATTATTTTCGTATGTTTATTTTTACACATTCTGGCAGTATGTAATATCCTCCAATATTCTATAGGGTTGAAATTTGGGATTCGCAAGTATTTCAATGAGTGTCCTATTAAGGGTTAATTTTCTGGTATGTTTTTTTGTACTGTAAATATTTTGTGATTCTTTTCTCTCTCTCAGTAGATTCATGTCTCCCTTATTATTCAATGTTTCATACTTTAAGCAGGTTGTTTGTCAGTAATGTTTATGTTGTTTAGTCTTTTAATGCATGTGTCGTATGTGGCATCTTTAAAAAAACTAATCAAAATGTGTGTTTTAGGTTCAGTATGTACATACCTTTGGCTGTGTAGTTTCACTTTATCAGGCTTTTACCTGCTCTAATAACATATATTACAATAAGGACAATAATAAGAACAACAATAACAAAGTTGACAGACTTTAGACTATTTCCGGTAACACTGAGGATATAATTCAAGAAAACTTGAGTGTTTTGTTCCATTACAGAAGTCTGAAAGACAAACAGTGATGAGAATAAAGTGAAATGAGGAGTCTCAGTGTGTTTAATCCTGTTATTTAATAAAGCTGACATCGCTGCAGCAGATCTTTCTCTTTTCTCATTTTTTTCTTTTCAAATCCAGTTAGTTTTAATTAGTTTTTAGAGTGAGTTTGCTAGTTTTAGTTTAGTTTTTATTAGTTGTAGTTTTTTCTAATGGGGTATTTGTTGGGTGGGAGATTAAAAGAGGTCACAGTAAATTTTGCCTTTATTTCCTTTGTCTGATCCATCTTCATTATGTATGAAAAAAAGTTGACAAAGAGGAAAACGAAGGACATTTTCACTATAATTGTAGTTAGTTTTGTAACCACACAATACAGTTTCAGTTAGTTATCATCATCATGTAACCTTTAACCCTTAAAACAAAGTCTGAAATCTAAAAAAAAAAAAACCTTTAAAGAAGTGAGGACCGGCCGAAATGTCCTCACTTTGCAAAAATGTCCTCACTCTGTTGGTTAAAAACGTGACCTGGTCCTCACTATGTAGGAAGTACAAGAACACACACACACACACACACACACACGCACGCCACTCTATTAATCCGCTTTTTATTCAAGTTTTAGGAAACTAAAACTACATGATGACACAGAGATGGGGGGCATCAGGGGGGTTCAGGAGTTCAGAACACTTGAAATGACCGACTTCCTGTCACATGTAACACTGACAGACGGCTCAGACTGCACACCAAAAAAAACAGTCATGAGGTAAAACTTTGATTCTAAACCAGTTTGCACACCGTGCAAAGTGTAGATTAAAACAATCCAGAATTCAGAGCGTACTTACAGAAACAAAAGACACAAAAGACACAAAACCAACCAGAAAAAGAGACCAAAAAATGACAAAAAAAGACACAAAATGACCAAAAACAGACACAAAATGTCCAAAAGCTGACACAAAATGACAAAAAAGACACAAAAACACCCAAAAAATGACACAAAGTCACCAAAAAATGACCAAAATGGGGGGGTTAAGGAGTTCAGAACACTTGAATGACCGACTTCCTGTAACATGTAACACTGACAGACGGCTCAGACTCTGTTCAGGATGCACATGAAAAAAAAACAGTCATGAGGTAAAACTTTGATCCTAAAGAAGTTCACACACTGTGTAAAGTGTCGATTAAAACAATCCTGAATTCAGAAACAAAAGTTAATCAGTTTGAACATCAAATATTTGGTCTTTTTATGATTTCCATTTGAATCTCTGTCACAACAGATGAGAACGACTCTCTCTCTGCTGTCCCGTCTCTGATTTTATCACCATCAGCAGCTAATTAATCGTCAACAGAATAAAACGCAACATGCAAATGAAGCTAAACGTCCCATTGTGGAGCTGGAGGTAATTAATGACGAGGAGGAGGAGAAGAAGAAGAAGGAGACGAAGAGGAGAAAGAGGATATTAGAGAACAATGGGACATTTCCCAACATACACAACACCAGAACAAAAGCAATAAAATATAATATATATATGGGGGGGGGGGGGGCTAAGAAGACATGAATGAGGAGAAACGGTGAGAGCTCAGACATTAATAATTAAGAGTGTGACACACACACACACACACACACACACACACACACACACACACACACACACACAGACAGACAGAGGGAGAGCTATGACACAGATAAAGGATAAGCCCCCCCCCCCACATAACTATATTGGTGTTATCTGGTGGACCCAGGGACCATCACCACCACAATATCATCATTATTTACACACAGATGGAGACGCCTATTGTTAGGGGGGCTCTGTGTGTGTGTGTGTGTGTGTGTGTGTGTGTGTGTGTGTGTGTGTGTGTGTGTGTTGTAGATAGGGGGTGGGGGTCGGGGGGGGTTGGATGGATGGCGAGGCCACAGATTTATGTCCACCAGAGTCTTGACCTTGTGGCCTCGTCGTGGTGGGGGGGGGGGGGGGGGGGGGGGGGGGGGGTAACAATGGATGGAGAGAGAGAGAGATGTTGTTGTTGTCTTTATTTACTATTTTTACTTCATGAATTGTGTATTTGTCGTTGATTTGTCTCACACACATTTATTTCATTGCATCTATATATATATATATATATATATATATATATAATGAAATGTATCCACTTTGTTTTATTGATTATTGTACATATGTGTATATGTATATGTATATGTATGTATGTGTATTTGTATGTATGTGTGTGAATGACACAAAATGACCAAAATAAGACACGAAATTACCCAAAAAAGGGACAAAAAAGACACAAAATCGCCCCAAAAATGACAAAAAAGACACTAATTGACCAAAAACAGACCCAAGATTACAAAAAAAGACAAAAAAAGACACAGAATTGCCCAAGAAATGACAAAAAAAATCACAAAATCACACAAAAAATGACCCAAAATGACAAAATAGACCCAAAATGACCAAAAAAATGACCAAAAAGACACAAAATGACCAAAATAAGACACGAAATTACCCAAAAAAGGGACAAAAAAGATACAAAATTGCCCCAAAAATGACAAAAAAAGACACAAATCGCCCAAAAATTTTACAAAAAAGACACTAATTGACCAAAAACAGACCCAAAATTATAAAAAAGACAAAAAAGACACAAAATTGCCCAAGAAATGACAAAAAAGTCACAAAATCACACAAAAAATGACAAAAAAGACACTAATTGACCAAAAACAGACCCAACATTACAAAAAAAGGCAAAAAAGACACAAAATTGCCCCAAAAATGACAAAAAAGTCACAAAATCACACAAAAAATGACCCAAAATGACAAAATAGACACAAAATGACCAAAATAAGACACGAAATTACTCAAAAAAAGGGACAAAAAAATCACAAAATCACACAAAAAATGACCCAAAAATGACAAAATAGACACAAAATGACCAAAAAAAACTGACCAAAATCAGACATAAAATGAGCAAAAAATGACAAAATGACAAAAAGACACAAAATTGCCCCCCCCCCCCCAAAAAATGACACAGCAGAGCCCTATGTAGAGAGGTAGACTGGGGTGAAGTTTAAGGTTTAGAGGTCTAGAGGTTTAGAGGTCTAGAGGTCTAGAGGTCTAGAGGTCTGGGGGGTCTGGGGTTAGGGTTTAGGGGGTCTGGGGTCTGGGTTCATCAGACAGACAGAGCGGGTTCCGTGTTCTCAGTAATTGAAGATCAGCATTTGGTGTTTTCAATTAGTGTCCTGACCCCCCGAGTCATCTGGTCCTGAGACCTGAGACCTGCTGAGGAGGAGGACTGGGACCATTAAGACCAGAGAGTCTGATGAAGAGACATCTGCTGCAGGAGACACCAGACCATCATCATCATCATCATCATCATCACCACGGAGGATTTTATTATTAATGTCACCAGTTAAATCATCTGCTAAACCTGAAAATGACCTAATATGGTCTGAGTGTTTCCTCCTCAGGGTTCTGGGACAAATACGCTGCTTTCTTTTGTTCTCATTTCTTAATTATGTATCCACATCTTCTATTAATCTTCAGCTACTATAAGTCAGATCTTTACTTTACTGTTTACTCTGTGTGTGTGTGTGTGTGTGTGTGTGTGTGTGTGTGTGTTCTTGTACTTCCTACATAGTGGGGACCAGAACACGTTTCATAACCAACAGAGTGAGGACATTGTTGCAAAGTGAGGACATTTCGGCCGGTCCTCACTTCTTTAAAGGCTTTTTTTTAGATTTCAGACTTTGTTTTAAGGGTTAAAGGTTACATGATGATGATAATTAACTGAAACTGTATTGTGTGGTTACAAAACTAACTACAATTATAGTGAAAATGTCCTTCGTTTTCCTCTTTGTCAACTTTTTTCATACATAATGAAGATGGATCAGACAAAGGAAATAAAGGCAAAATTTACTGTGACCTCTTTTAATCTCCCACCCAACAAATACCCCATTACAAAAAACTACAACTAATAAAAACTAAACTAAAACTAAAGCATTTAAAAACAATAAATACTAAACTAAAACTAGCAAACTCAATCTAAAAACTCTCAAATTTAAACTAAAACTGATGAAAAATCCCAAACTATTATAACTTACATGTACATGTGGAGCTGATTTGTGTTCAGGCAGATAAGGGGTCCTCAGCTGATTGCCAGGGGCCCCCAGGGGTCCTTCCAGGGGTCCTTCCAGGGCCCTTTTCCTCCATAACTCCTGCTCCCTGAGTCCCGTCTGCAGGGCGACTCTCCACTCTAAATATTTCTCCTGATCTGATCTCTGACCTGCAGCGATGCTTTTCTATTTGAATGTATTGGACTTTTTCAATATTCTCTGTGGGAAATCATTTATATTTATAGATCATGAAGAGGAATAATTCTGTCTGTGTGATGCAGAAGTTATGAATTCCTGATGATGTGATCTGATAAGTGGAGCCTCGGGCCTGGAAGACTCTGCCGTCAATTTCTCCCCGTTTGCCAAAGTTCATGAATGGAAACGAGATTTCAGACAATAATTCAACACTTACTTTGATTCTTGTATATATGTGTAGATGTATGTATATGAATGTGTGTGTGTGACACAAAATGACCAAAACAGACACAAATTGACAAAAAAAAAGACAAAAAAGACACAAAAAAGATACAAATTCACCCAAAAATGACCAAAAACAGACAAAAAATGACTAAAAAAATGACAAAAAGACACAAAATCACCCCAAAAATGACACAAAATTACAACAAAAAAAAACGAATGGAAACGGGACAGAAAGACATTTCAGACAATAATTCAATACTTACTTCATAATTTATCGTCTTTCCTTGGCATCATTTATATTTAGAAAATTTGAAAATAAGCTTTAGGTATTTCATATGTATTTTTGTCATTTTGGATCATTTTTTGTGTGGTTTGGGTCTTTTTTTGGGCAATTCTGTGTCTTTTTGTGTCTTTTTGGTCATTTTGTGTTTTTTCTGTCATTTTTTTGGGCGATTTTGTGTCTTTTTTGTCACTTTTTGTCATTTTGTGTCTGTTTTTGGTCATTTTGTCTTTTTTACGTCATTTTTTGGGTGATTTTGTGTCTTTTTTTGTTCATTTTGTGTCTTTTTGTCATTTTTTTGTTATTTTGTGTCTTTTTTTGTTCATTTTGTGTCATACACACACATACATATACACATATACAATAATCAATAAAACAAAGTGGATACATTTCATAAAATATATAGAGACATAATGAAACAGATGTGTGAGACAAATCAATGACAAATATACAATTCATGAAGTAAAAATAGTAAATAAAGACAACAACAACAACATCATCTCTCTCTCTCTCCAGGTGTCAGCAGTCACTGTGAGTGTTCCCAGTGTTTCCGGTGTTTCCAGTGTTCCCAGTGTTTCCAGTGTTCCCAGTGTTTCCAGTGTTCCCAGAGTTTCCAGTGTTCCCAGTGTTTCCAGTGTTCCCAGTGTTTCCAGTGTTCCCAGTGTTCCCAGTGTTTCCAGTGTTCCCAGTGTTTCCAGTGTTTCCAGTGTTTCCAGTGTTTCAGTGTTTCCAGTGTTTCCAGTGTTTCCAGTGTTCCCAGTGTTTCCAGTGTTTCCAGTGTTCCCAGTGTTTCCAGTGTTCCCAGTGTTTCCAGTGTTTCCAGTGTTTCCAGTGTTCCCAGTGTTTCCAGTGTTTCCAGTGTTCCCAGTGTTTCCAGTGTTCCCAGAGTTTCCAGTGTTCCCAGTGTTCCCAGTGTTCCCAGTGTTTCCAGTGTTCCCAGTGTGTCCAGTGTTCCCAGTGTTCCCAGTGTTCCCAGTGTTTCCAGTGTTCCCAGTGTTTCCAGTGTTCCCAGTGTTCCCAGTGTTTCCAGTGTTTCCAGTGTTCCCAGTGTTTCCCAGTGTTCCCAGTGTTCCCAGTGTTTCCAGTGTTCCCAGTGTTCCCAGTGTTTCCAGTGTTCCCAGTGTTTCCAGTGTTCCCAGTGTTCCCAGTGTTTCCAGTGTTCCCAGTGTTCACAGTGTTTCCAGTGTTCCCAGTGTTCCCAGTGTTTCCAGTGTTTCCAGTGTTCCCAGTGTTTCCAGTGTCCCCAGTGTTCCCAGTGTTTCCAGTGTTCCCAGTGTTCCCAGTGTTTCCAGTGTTCCCAGTGTTCCCAGTGTTTCCAGTGTTTCCAGTGTTCCCAGTGTTCCCAGTGTTTCCAGTGTTCCCAGTGTTTCCAGTGTTTCCAGTGTCCCCGTTGTCCCCGGTGTTCCCGGTGTTCCCAGTGTTTCCAGTGTTCCCAGTGTTTCCAGTGTTCCCAGTGTTCCCAGTGTTTCCAGTGTTTCCAGTGTTTCCAGTGTTCCCAGTGTTTCCAGTGTTTCCAGTGTTCCCAGTGTTTCCAGTGTTCCCAGTGTTCCCAGTGTTCCCAGTGTTCCCAGTGTTCCCAGTGTTTCCAGTGTTCCCAGTGTTCCCAGTGTTCCCAGTGTTTCCAGTGTTTCCAGTGTTCCCAGTGTTTCCAGTGTTCCCAGTGTTCCCAGTGTTCCCAGTGTTCCCAGTGTTTCCAGTGTTCCCAGTGTTCCCAGTGTTTCCAGTGTTCCCAGTGTTTCCAGTGTTCCCAGTGTTCCCAGTGTCTCTGCTCTGTGATGGACAGGTCCATTCTGAGACTCACAGCGTCAATAATGTAAATGTGGACGATCCGTGTAGAGTGATTCAATTAGTTTCACAACCTCAATAACAGAAGATATTCTGAGTCAGGAACACGGACGGGAAACAGAAAGAAGAAAGAAGAAAGAAGGAAGAGGAAAGAAGAAAGAAGAGGAGGAATGTTGTTCAGGAACAACATCTATCTTTCTCCACGAGGGAGAGGACACATGGAGGGAGGAACAGGGAGAATATAAACTAAAAAACAGTCACAATTCATAAATATGTTGCTCAGTTTTCACTCTGTGATTATGACGCCGAGTGTGAACATGAATCAGAAACTGATGTGTTTCCTTTCAGATCGGAGGATTTTTAAGGGGACAAACAAGTAAAACGATGCAGAATTACCAAAGGAAAAGAAGAAAAATATTGGATTTATGATTATAATCTGCCACCAAATAAACTGCTGAACTCCACTCTATGTGTGTGTGTGTGTGTGTGTGTGTGTGTGTGTGTGTGTGTGTGTGTGATCTAAATAAACAGAAAGAGGACGACAGCAGAACAAATGGGAGCAGAGGAAGAATTTCTTACATTGGAGGATAAAAGCTGCTGAGTCAGCACATGTACACACACACACACACACACACACACACACACACTGTACAGTCAGAGAGATGGTGCGAGTCTCTCTGACTGTACAGTGTGTGTGTGTGTGTGTGTGTGTGTGTGTGTGTGTGTAGTTCTCTATCAGAGGAGACAC
>NC_081525.1:745436-784129 GCF_030273125.1 Centropristis striata | reverse complement strand
TCTGATCAATGACTTTTCTCCTGATGATCTTCAGAGATAACTGAGAAAGATACGCTGGGATTTCTGCTTTATATTCAGGGTAGTGGGAGTCTGAAATCCTAAATGTTGTGGCTCGGTTTTATTTGTGTTTTATATATATATTTTTTTTTTTGCAGGGCAGATTCATTAAAGATTCAATCAGGTGTCCTGGTGCTCTGTTGGGAGTCGTGTAGCTCTCTAACTTTGTTCTTTTTCCAACCACAGAATCATAAATGGGGCCATCAGCAAGCCTTATTGTACTGATGAGAAAAAATATATATTATATGATGCCGTGTTAGGGCCAAGTATGAAAAAATAATAATAATACGGACCCGGGGGAGGGGGGTAATATTTAGAGAAAAACAAATTTATGAGACTAAAGTGGCAAATTTGCAAGATTAAAAGTGGCAAATCAACAAGTCGCAAATTTACGAGATAAAAAGCGGCAAATCAACGAGAAAAAAGTTGCAGATTCACGGGACTAAAGTGGCAAATTTGCATGAAAAAAGTGGCAAATTTACAAGATTAAAAGTGGCAAATCAATGAGAAAAAAGTTGCAGATTCACGGGACTAAAGTGGCAAATTTACAAGATTAAAGTGGCAAATTTGCCAAAAAATTTAAAAGATTAAAAGTGGCAAATCAACGAGGAAAAAAGTTGCAGATTCACGGGATTAAAGTGGCAAATTTCCAAGAAAAAAGTGGCAAATTTACGAGAATAAAGTGGCAAATTTACAAAAAAAATGTAAAAGATTAAAAGTGGCAAATCAACGAGGAAAAAATTGCAGATTCACGGGAATAAAGTGGCAAATTTGTGAAACAATAATCTTTACCCTGTGAGTCCTGGAAGCCTGATGAATGTATTTACAAAAAGATTTAAAAAAATATTTCTTGATGCATTACCACAACATTCACATGCATGAACATTCTGTTGTAAATACATGCAATAAAATGAGGGGTTGTCCATAGAAACATTGCTCCTTAATGCTGCTTGGGTCAGTGTAGAACACTGCACTGACAGGAAATTTGTCAAAATATGAAGCAAAGAAAATACTTTTGCTTCTTTTCTGTAGTTTTTGTTGAGCATCAGAGCTGGAACATGAGACAGAGGAGAAACCTCACAGCTCCACGAGTCAACCAGCAGTTTGGGGTTCAGCCATGATCAGGATCAGGATCGAACCGCGAGCTGACGATCAGTCGGCCACAAAACCACACAACCCAACTATTTTTAGACATTTGAATGCAGTAAGATTTGCATATTACACCTTTAAGTGCAGGTATATATTGAGTGTATATCCCCTGACTAGCTGCTGTGGTGCTCCTCTCTGGTGCTGCTGGTTCACTTGGGGTCCCTTTAATTAGTTTTTTTGGTAATTTTGTGTCTTTTTTGGTAATTTTGTGTTTTTAGTAATTTTGTGTCTTTTTCTGGTAATTTTGTGTCTTTTTTTTGTTATTTTGTGTCTTTTTCTGGTAATTTTGTGTCTTTTTTTGTTATTTTGTGTCTTTTTCTGGTAATTTTGTGTCTTTTTTTGTAATTCTTCTGTCTTTTTTGGTCATTTTGTTTCTTTTTTAAGTAATTTAGTTTTTTCTTCTGTCATTTTGTGTCTTTTTCAGTCATTTTGTGTCTTTTTTGGTAATTTTGTGTCTTTTTTGGTTATTTTGTGTCTTTTTCTGGTAATTTTGTGTCTTTTTTTAGTAATTTTGTGTCTTTTTTGGTCATTTTGTTTCTTTTTTAAGTAATTTAGTTTTTTCAGTTATTTTGTGTAATTTTTTGGTAAGTTTGTGTCTTTTTTGGTAGTTTTGTGTCTTTTTTTAATAATTGTGTCTTCTTTAATAATTGTGTGTCTTTTTAAAACAATTTTGTGTCTTTTTTGGCCATTTTGTGTCTTTTTTTTAAGTAATTTAGTTTTTTTCTGTTATTTTGTGTAATTATTTGGTCATTTTGTGTCTTTTTTTTAGTAATTCTGTGTCTTTTTTAGTAATTTTTTGAAGTAAAGTGGTGCTCCTCTCCTCTGTGGTGCTGCTGGTTCACTCGGGGACACTGAGTGGCTCCACTTGACCCCAAGTGTGAACATTTAATCAGCTTAGCATAACATCCTGCAGCCCTCTGCATCTAAAACCATACAGCCATGACCCTCGCTGATCCCTGCTCCCTCCTTTACTCTCACACACTCTCAGCATACTGCACACGATATATCTACACACACACACACACACACACACACAGGCAGCTGACACAGCTGAAAGCCTGCAGAGCTTATAGGGCAGAAACACGGCGACATGCTGAACCCTATTTATCCCATGCTTTTAGTAATGTAAAGTGCATGAGAGAGCAGCAGGACGCCTTATGAAACCAGGCTTAGTTAGGTTAGAGTGCATCACACACAGCAGCTTATTCATTCAAGTAATTGTGTGTGTGTGTGTGTGTGTGTGTGTGTGTGTGTGTGTGTGTGTGTTAATGCATTAAACCTGTAGGAGGTACAGTATCTGTGTGGTCAAAAAAAAAAGAGAACGAGAGAGAGAGAAGGTGGTAAAAGTGGAAAATTCCCACTTTCAGTCTCTTTTCTCCAGAGAGAAACACACACACACACACACACACACATACACATACATACATGTCTTTAATAGTTGTGAGGACCACCACTTCCCCTAGCCCAGCACACACATTTCAGGGTTTACCATCTCTGTTAGGACCTTCCCTGAAATTCATACAGATGATTAATTAAGGCCTTTAGAGGCTATCCTAGCATTTTCTTTGTGAGGACTGGGAAAAATGTCCTCATAACTACAAATGTCCTCACAATGTTGGTATTCTGCCATGGGTTGGTCCTCACAACTATATGAAGACAAACACACACACACACACACACACACACACACACACACACACACACACACACAGTATACAGCAGGGTGCACAGACACATTTTCTACATTTGAATACATTAATGTTGACAGTTTTTTTAAATGTGAACTTTTGTGCATTAACCATCTAAAGCACGGGTCTCAAACTGGCGGCCCGCGGGCTAACTGTGGCCCTCGTGATGATATTTTGTGGCCCCCACCTTGATATGAAAGTTTAATGTGAGTTTTATATGAATGGCACTTTACCATGTTGTGTTTGGAAGGTCCCTTTAATTACTTTATTTGGTAATTTTATGTATTTTTTTAGGGTAATTTTGTGTCTTTTTTGGTCATTTTGTTACTTTTTTAAAGAAATGTAATGTTTTTTTTCTGTCATTTTGTGTCTTTTTTTAGTAATTTTGTGTCTTTTTTGGTCATTTTGTTACTTTTTTAAAGAAATTTAGCCTTTTGTCTGTCATTTTGTGTCTTTTTTTAGTAATTTTGTGTCTTTTTTGGTCATTTTGTTACTTTTTTAAAGAAATTTAGCCTTTTGTCTGTCATTTTGTGTCTTTTTTTAGTAATTTTGTGTCTTTTTTTGGTCATTTTGACAATGCCTCCAGCGGCCGCCAGGTAATTAGAGTTTGAGACCCCTGATTTATATAATTAATAAAACCTTCTACCTTTCGATATAACATTGACTGCTGCCTCTTATGATCTAATTTTCAAGGATTTTATATTTCAGGTCAGACACAGAAGGCTCAAGAACATCAGGGAATATGACAGAAATATAAAAGTCTGATTCTGTGTTTGATAAATCTTTCAGAAAGAACAATTAACCAAATGAAAGCAGCTCAAACAGTGGATGTTTGGGACTGAACCTCTGACTCAGAGCAGAAAGTAGGCCATGCAGCAGAAAACACACTTATTCACTCATGCATTTTATAAAGTGTTTGTGGAGCACAAAGCTGTGAAACAGTGAAGTCAATAGATCACTTTAGAATCAGGAAAATACAGAAAACCACTGAGGATACAGATGGACAATCTGAACCAAAGGAACTGCTGCTTTTCTTCTGTTCACACAGCTTTCTATTCAACCAAACCCCATTCCTTAAAGGGTCACTGGAACTGATAATATCAATAATAAAAATTGTGTAATTTCACATATAATTCAGCCTTTTTTAGGTTGTTATTGTACCACAAAATGTAATTTTGTTGCAACTTAACCTGCAATATATCTGGAAAATATTTCACAATTTACAGTCAAGGAACAAATGATTAGACCACCTTGTTTTCTTCAGTTTCTGGTTCATTTTAATGCCTGGAACAACTAAAGGAACATTTGTTTGGACAAATATAATGATAACAACAAAAAAAGCTGATAAAAGTTTAATTTAAGAGCTGATATCGAGACATGAAACATGGTTTTATTGATAATGATTTTGGTTCAAACAAATTAACCTTTAGTGGTACCAGGCATTAAAATGAAAAAGAACCTGAAGAAAACAAGGTGGTCTAATATTTTTCCCATGACTTTTTTAGTAATTTTGTGTCTTTTTTGGGGTAATTTTGTGTCTTATTTTTTAAATAATTTTGTGTCTTTTTTTATTTTTAGTAATTTTGTGTCTTTTTTTTGGTCATTTTGTGTCTTTTTATAGTTATTCTGTGTCTTTTTTGGTAATTTTGTGTCTTTTTCAAGAAATTTAGTTTTTCTCTGTCATTTTGTGGTTTTTTTTTTTTTAAGTAATTTTTTTTTGGTCATTCTGATACTGCCTCCAGCGGCCGCCAGGTAATTTCAGTTTGAGACCCCTGCCTTACAGGAAACTCCTGCTTAATTCAGATCAGAGCAGCTCTGAGTTAGAGAATCCCACTGCACCATTTGGAACGATAACAGGAAAGCAAGAGACCTGATGCACCAACATTATGTATAATAGTAACAGAAATAGTGAAACCACGCAGTCGCTGTTTGAACCAAGGAGCTGCTAGTGTATCCTGGATATTGTATCTGTTTTATGATACTTGTGTCTTTCTAGAAACTCTTGTCGTGTCTGAATATTTTCCCCAACAGGAGCAGCAGCAGTGAGTTGAGTCGGATCGATCTCTGGTTGTTGACGCTGCGCTGCCTGTCAACACTCATCGATCTAACAAGAGTCACGCAGAGAGAGAGAGAGAGAGGGAGAGAGAGAGAGAGAGAGAGAGAGGGAGAGAGAGAGAGAGAGAGAGAGAGAGAGAGAGAGAGAGAGAGAGAGAGAGAGAGAGAGAGAGAGAGAGAGAGGTAGCGTGAGAGGAAGAGGAGAGGAGGAAGAGGACACGCAATCCACCAGTCAGCCCTGTGTGTGTGTGTGTGTGTGTGTGTGTGTGTGTGTGTGTGTGTGTGTGTGTGTTTGTGTGTGTGTGTGTGATGTGGAGCTGACTCTCTCTGCTGGAGATAAAACTCCAGAGAAGAAAAACACATGAGCTCAAGAGCTCTTAACACACACACACACACACACACACATATACATACACACACACACACACACACACACACACACACACACACACACACACACACATATATACATACACACACACACACACAGACACACACACACACACACACACACACACACCTGAGAGGGCTCCTGATGAGAGATCTCAGAGCTGTCAGGACCACCAGGGCCCCCGAGGAGCATCCATCACGAGAGGAGGAGAGGAGGAGAGGAGGAGAGGAGGAGGAGGGAGGAGGAGAGGAGGAGGAAGAAGAGGAAGAGAGGAGGAGAGGAGGACCTGGTTCCTGTGGTCTATGTCTAGTACCATCAGGTTGAATCACTTATTGTAAGTTGCTTTGGATAAAAGCGTCTGCTAAATGACATGTAATGTGATGTAAAAAAAGAAGGGAGGAAGGGAAGACAGAAAAGGAGAGAAGAGGAGAGAGGAAAAGAAGGGGGAGAAGAGAGGAGATGAGGAGAGAGGAGAAGGAGGAGGGAGGAGGAGGAAGAAGAGGGGGAAAGAAAGGGGAAAAGGGAGAGAAAGAGAGAAGTCTCACTCACTCACTCACTCACTCTTCCTCCTGGTGGTCTGAGTGAACTAGAGATGTGACACATGTCAGACTCTGTCACGCAACAACACCAGTCCAGTGTGTGTGTGTGAGTGTGTGTGTGTGTGTGTGTGTGTGTGTGTGTGTGTGTGTGTGTGTGTGTGTGTGTGTGTGTGTGACAGACCAAACAGTGTTCAGAGATAGAAGGTGGCACATCTGTGACTGTTTGCGTGCTTCACTTCATCACTCTGTGGAGCGTGTTCATATGTGTGTGTGTGTTCATATGTGTGTGTGTGTGTGTGTGTGTGTGTGTGTGTGTTAGCAGGACTCCATCACCTCCTCTCAGTACAGTTTTTATTGTATTTATTGTATTTATTGTAAAAGAAGCTAAAGAACGAAGCTCTCGGCTCATTTTGACTCTTTTTTCTCAACAAGTTTTCCAACAGAAACGGCAGAAGAGTTTATGTGTCACAACCACAAATTATGGCAAATTATGGCAAATTATAGGCACGTATCACAGCTCACGTTTCAGGGCTCGTATTAATGCATACACTGTTTTATCTGCCTTATACTATGAACATCATACAAATGATCATACAGTAGTTAAAAGTGTTGGATCCATGAGTTTTTATTGGTTTATTGGTTGTTGTTTTTAACGTTACATCATTAATTGTGTTGGGTTAGTTGCTGTATTTCCTCAATAATTAGCCTCATGGTCTCATATAACGTTGTTTACATGAACAAATAAAGGCCTCGGAGCTCGTTATTATCAGTTATTTTATGAGCTCAGAGAGAGATTAACGCCTCGTAACTGGTTTATGGATTTAGGTCAGAGAATGTGAACAGAGTGAAGATTGTGAGGAGAGGAAACGATTTCACACAGAGTTTAAAATAAACTTCAGCTGGAGTCTGAGGAGGCCCCGGGCTGAGTGTGTGTGTGTGTGTGTGTGTGTGTGTGCTTATTAGTCAATAAACAAATAAATAAACTAGCAACTATTTTATTGATCCATGAAAATTATCTGTTTTCATCTTCTACAATTTGCACACTCACCATTTGTCCCTCTGCTATTATTATTATTATTATGGCCACGGGGCAAAATATTACTATTAACTACTGTTATACTGTGGATTTCTTCTTCTTCCTCTTCCGGACGCAATTTCGTCCCGCTACTAGTCCTACAACTTGAAGAGTTGCAGGACAAATTATATATCAAAACGTGCGGTTTGATCAGGATCGGTGTGCTATTACTTTTCTCTACAGAATATGAATTTTTTTGCGACGTAAGTCACAAAAAACTGCCCAAAATTTTGCATTAAAATGAATGGGACGGCCGAAAAAAAAAGAGCGAAAAAGAAGATTTTTAAACGTCTATTTCTCCGGCATAATTTCACCTAGAGACTCCATTTACACTTTAAACAGTAGACACAAGTCTTGTGTATCGGTGTATTAATCCACGTTTCGATAGGTCATATAGTTTTTTATCAATCCCTGTTCAATAACCATGATCATTTTTGGAGAAATTCTGAGATTATAATGGGTGTGTATTGCACGGAATGTTCGTGTCACAGTGTGTGACATCATCGCCAGAGTGTAGAGGGAGAGAAAAAACTGTCAAAAAATAAATTTGAAAACTGCGCTCCAGGCCGCAAATTCCACTCTACAGAAATAATTTATACATAGAAACGTAGGAAAATTAGTCTTCTCCCTCACAATCCTCTGGTAAAGCTGTCAGAGTTATAGTTTGGGCGTAGGACGCACAGATGATCCACCAACACACCAACCACAGCCTCATTGGCTCTCATATTAAAAACGCTGATTGATTTCTGAAGAAGGGAGATTTAACAGTTTTTCAGATCGCTCTAACAAAGCTTTATCAAGCAAAAAAAAAAGTTTTAAATGTGTTTAAATGCTCTGAGAAATAAAATACAACATATCCCTCAACTTTAAGACTGAAAGCTCTCAACAAACAGGAAGTGGAGCACCTGAACGCACCGCTGGCTGTCTGAGTGCTGCTCCACTTCCACTCTGACTCCTAAATGAGGAGTTTTTGGGTTCCTGAACCAGGAGGAGCCCAGCCGGGTCTCCAGGACCTCGTTGTGTATTCAGGGCAGAGCAGAGGCCTCATGTAACATTTAGAGGACGTTAGGAGAGAGAATCAGAATCAGCTGAGATCAAACAGAACGACCTCTGACCTCTGATGATGAGTTCATGAGACAGAAACTAGAGACACCATGCAGCAGGGAGATTAGTTAACATTGTGTGTGTGTGTGTGCGTGTGTGTGTGTGTGTTTACACAAATTCACTCACACACACACACACACACACACACACACGCACACACACACACACACACGCATATTCACAAACAAACTAACACACACACAAATAAACTCTCACACACACACACTCACACAAACACACATAAACACACACACACACACACACAATAAACACTCTCTCACACACACACACACACACACACACACACTCACACAAACACGTACACACACACATAAACACACACACACACACACACACACACAAACACACACACACACACACACACACACACACATTCACAAACAAACTCACACACACACTCACCACAAACACACATAAACACACACACACACACAAACACACACACACACACACATATTCACAAACAAACTCACACACACAAATAAACTCTCACACACACACTCACACAAACACACTAAACACACACACACACACACAAACACCACACACACACACACACACACACATATTCACAAACAAACTCACACACACAAATAAACTCTCACACACACACACTCACACAAACACACATTAACACACACACACACACACACATTCACAAACAAACTCACACACACAAATAAACTCTCACACACACTCACTCACACAAACACACATAAACACACACACACACACACAAACACACACACACACATTCACAAACAAACTCACACACACAAATAAACTCTCACACACACACACTCACACAAACACACATAAACACACACACACACACACACACACACACACACTCACACAAACACACATAAAACACACTCACACACACACACACACACACACACACACACACACACATATTCACAAACAAACTCACACACACACCAACAAACTCTCTCACACACACACACACACACACACACACATAAAGCTTCATATATAACAGAATATTGTCAGATAGTGATCAGTGATCAATAACTTGATATTTTCTCTCCCCTCTGTTAAACTGCTCAGACATCATCAGTCAACTAGAACAGACCCAGAACATTTACAGAACCAAACTCTGATCCTGATCCATAAACATTCTGCAGTAATGTCTCATATCTGTTTCTGTAATAACACATGCTGTTAACTTCTAGTGTGTGTGTGTGTTTCCTGTTTGGAGCGTTAACCGTCTGATTATTGACCGTACGTCTCTCTGATGGCGCCGCTGTCACTTCTTTCTGCCCTGATCTCTGAGTTAACACTGTTGTTCCTTCATGTTTGTTGTTTACGTCCTGTGATTGTGGTTCTCCCTCCAGTAACGTTCTGTAGAACACAGTCTCTGTGTTCTAACAGAACGTAGAGACCAGCTCTCCACCACATCCAGCAGCTTCAGGCTGATTTTCATATTTTACATTTTCTTCACTGTGGCCTCGTTCCTCACTGCAATATATTACATCTATATATAATAAATCTATATATAACATCTATATATAATAAATCTATATATAATAAATCTATATATAACATCTATATATAATAAATCTATATATAATACATCTATATATAACATCTATATATAATAAATCTATATATAATAAATCTATATATAACATCTATATATAATAAATCTATATATAATAAATCTATATATAACATCTATATATAATAAATCTATATATAATAAATATAAATATAACATCTATATATAATAAATCTATATATAACATCTATATATAATAAATCTATATATAATAAATCTATATATTACATCTATATATAATAAATCTATATATAATAAATCTCTATATAAATCTATATATAATAAATCTATATATAACATCTATATATTATAAATCTATATATAAATCTATATATAAATCTATATATTGTAAATCTATATATAACATCTATATATTATAAATCTATATATAAATCTATATATAACATCTATATATTATAAATCTATATATAAATCTATATATAACATCTACATATTATAAATCTATATATAATACATCTATATATAACATCCATATATTATAAATCTATATATAATAAATCTACATATAATAAATATATATATATATATATATATATATAACATCTATATATAATAAATCTATATATAATAAATCTATATATAACATCTATATATTATAAATCTATATATAAATCTATATATAAATTTATATATTATAAATCTATATATAACATCTATATATCATAAATCTATATATAAATCTACATATAATAAATATATATATAACATCTATATATAATAAATCTATACAGGTTTGGACCATAAACTGCATTAATATGGACGTAGTCTCTGTGATGTCACCTGGAGGTTTCTACAGTCAGGATGAAGCTCAGTGTGGAAGCTTCATCATCTTCACTCACACAAACAGAATATAAAGCAGGTGTAGAAACTAAAAGTCAGGCCAAGGAACAGAAACAGCTTCAACTGAGTCCAATAATCAGAAAGGAGACACTTTAACAAGGTCAGAACAGGAGGGACGCTCAGCGGGAGACACAAGACTACAAAATAAAACACAAAAAACACAGAAATAACTGAGATTAAAAAATAAAAGATATGGTGACAAACAGAGAAGTGACAGAAAACCAGCAGGTCACAGAAGAAATCAGACATAAAGACCACAAAGAACATTTTATAGAAAAAAAAGGAGAGTGTGTGTGTGTGTGTGTTAGTGACATATGGGGCAGCAGGTTCACACACACACACACAGACACACACACACACACACACATGCTGCTCTTAAAGCTGGTTACAGCAGATGAAGATGAAGAGGATGAAGGTGTTAAACTGTAACTGTGAAGAGTTCAGACGAGGATGGAGGGCAACTCAGGTCTGCAGATATATATATACATATACATATATATATATATATATGTATATATATATCTGACATCTATCAGTAAATAGGAAAAGAGAAGCTGATGACTCCTCGTAACTTTCCCAGAGAGAAACATTCAGGTCATTTTAAGGGAGAGGCATTCCTTTAATTTATATAACAAACAAAACCCAACAGGGCATTAAATAACACGCATAAAGCTTAAAATACGTGGACGTGACACGTGAGAAGTTTATTTTTATTTATGATCCTTTACATGAGATCACGTCGTTACACAGTTAATACGATCACAGGCTGCAGGAAGTTCTCTTCACTCTGCAGCAGCACGCAGATTTATTATCATCCTGTGTGTTTGGAGCTCCGTGTTTACTCCCAGAGAGTGTGTGTGTGTGTGTGTGTGTGTGTGTGTGTGTGTGTGTGTGTGTGTGTGTGTGTGTGTGTGTGTGTGTGTGTGTGTGTCCATGTGCGTGCAAGAAGCAGAAAGATCTTTTTGCTCCACATTCCTCTACGACAACATCATTACCAGCCTGGCAGGGACACACACACACACACACACACACACTCACACACTGAAACACACACACACACACACACCCACACACACACACACACATTCACACACACACACACACACACACACACACACACACTGAAAACACACACACATACACACACACACACACACTGAAACACACACACACACACACACACACACACACACACACACACACAGTTTCCACTGAGGGACTAGGGGAGGACGTAGATCTCTCTGTGTTTCTGTGTGCTGACACACTGACACAGAGCTCTGAGTTGACCTTTGACCTTTGGTATCAGCCTGTGGATGGCAGGTCAGCAGCAGCCGTCACTGATCTGCTGCTGCTGAATAACAGAACGAAGAGCTGGAGAGGAAGAGTAACTGCTGTTTATAAAAGGAAAGAAACAGCTGAATGTTACATCTATGAGACACATCATTAAAGGGAGAGTTTAAACCAGGGGTCTCAAACTCTAATTACCTGGGGGTCGCTGGAGGCAGGATCTAAATAACCAAAAAAAAGACACAAAATGACTAAAAAAGACACAAAATGACCAAAAAAAAGACACAAAATGGCTTAAAAAGAAACAAAATGGCTTAAAAAGAAACAAAATGACCAAAAAAAGACACAAAATGGCTTAAAAAGACACAAAATGACTTAAAAAAAACACAAAATGACCAAAAAAAGACACAAAATGGCTTAAAAAGACACAAAATGACTTAAAAAAAACACAAATGACCAAAAAAAGAAACAAAATGACCAAACATGACACAAAATGACTAAAAAAAAGACACAAAATGACAAAAAAAAGAAACAAAATTAACCAAAAAAAACCCCCAAAATGACCAAAAAAAGTAAATTAAGGGACCTTCCACACAAAAATTGTGAAAAAAGACACAAAATTACCAAAAAGACACAAAATTATTAAAAAAAAAGACACAAAATTATGTTTTTAAAAAACACAAAATGACCAAAAAAAGACACAAAATGACCAAAAAACAGTAATTAAAGGGACCTTCCTCACACAACACGGTAAAGTGCCATTCATATAAAACTCACATTAAACTTTCATATCAAGGTGGGGGCCACAAAATATCGACATGAGGGCCACAATTGGCCCGCGGGGCCGCCAGTTTGAGACCCCCGTTTTAAACAGCAGCTGTTACACCGAGTTACATTGTATAATAGTTTAATTGTGCAATAAAAAGATCATTCTCACTGTACTGCACTTAAAAAACAAGTAATTTAAATCTCATAAATCTGCACATTTTTTTCTCATAGATTTGCCACTTTAATCTCGTAAACTTTTATCTCAAAATATTATTTTCGTATGTTTTTTTTTACACAATCTGGCAGTATGTAATATCCTCCAATATTCTCTAGGGTTGAAATCTGGAATTTGCAAGTTTCAATTTCAATGAGTGTCCTATTAAGGGTTAAAGTGGTGAATCTGGGAGAAAAAAGTTGCTTTTTTCCCACTTTTTTCCCGTAAATCTGCAACTTTTTTCATGCAGATTTGCCACTTTAAATCTCTTAAATCTGCGACTTTTTTTCTTGTAGATTTGCCACTTTAATCTAGTAAATTTGCAACTTTTTTCTCTAAATATTACCTAAAGTTACCAAATACGGTTCTTTGCCTGATAAAGGGTTAAAAAAAACAGAAAAACAGAAGAAATGAACGTGAAGAACTTTGAGCTGATTTAAAGATTATAAATGTGCCTGATGAACATGATTAGTTCATTTTTTTAAATGTGTTTAATGATGAATCACTCTGAGCTGAATATGAGGATATGAATCTTATTTATTAAAGTCTGTCACAGAGAAAAGTTCCTCTCTGACTCACTCACAAACACTTTTTTCTGCTTTACTTCACTTTTTTCCTCTTTTAGGCTTTTTAGGTGCAAATTGAAAATCTTCCACTTTAACTCGACTCTCTCTCTCTTTTCTCTCTTTTCTCCTTCATCCATCCGTCCACTTCAGAAGTAATAATGCTGTTTCTTTTTCTCTCTTCAGTCCCAGTAATAACTCCTCTCTTCAGCTCCCTCTGACTCTGACAGCAGATCAGAAATAACTAAATAACACGGCTACAAGAAGAGCTTCTAACATATTATATATGTAAGGGATGCAGGATATTATAGGCGTGTTATCGGCCGATTAAAAAAGGCTTAAAAATTAACAGTGACTATTAAAAAAAAAAAGCGACTGGAGACAAATCCAGAGACTTTTTCTGATGTTATTGGAGACTTTTGGAGACTTTTGGAGACTCGTTCTTACTCTTCTTAACGAGCCGCGGGGGCCGGAGGCTCTTCTTAACGAGCCGCGGGGGCCAGGGGCTCTTCTTAACGAGCCGCGGGGGCCGGAGGCTCTTCTTAACGAGCCGCGGGGGCCGGAGGCTCTTCTTAACGAGCCGCGGAGGGCCAGAGGCTCTTCTTAACGAGCCGCGGGGGCCGGAGGCTCTTCTTAACGAGCCGCGGGGGCCGGAGGCTCTTCTTAACGAGCCGCGGGGGCCTGAGGCTCTTCTTAACGAGCCGCGGGGGCCTGAGGCTCTTCTTAACGGGCCGCGGGGGCCAGAGACATTGGCCAACACGCCGATATAATAAAGTGATTAAATAATGTGGTTACTTGATTAAATGCACAACCTTGGTCCTATGTCTGTTCGTAATGTTTTATTGTTTGAACATCAGCTCTCTCTGCACCTTAAGCACAAGTTTACTTATTATTATTATTACCTGATTGTGTGTATTATTGTTATTGATTATCTCAGGGAGAGCATCATCCAAGTTTTAAGTAGGATGAATCTTTTTTTTTGTATTTTATTTGAAAGCAATTGTCAAAAATAAGGATGCAGTTTTAAGCATCAAGTATTTTATTTATTTTTCACAAGGAATTAATATTACATAACACATGTGATAAGAGTATGCTCCATAATACTGTATATCAGGGGCCTCAAACTCTAATTACCTGGGGGCCGCTGGAGGCAGTATCAAAATGACAGAAAAAGACACAAAATGACTGAAAAAAGAAACAAAATGACCAAAAATGACACAAAATTACATAAAAGACACAAAATTACTTAAAAAGGAAACAAAATGACCCCAAAAAGACACAAAATGACCAAAAAAAGACACAAAATTATTTTTTTTTAAAAAGACACAAAATGACCCAATAAAGACAAAATGACCGAAAAAACACTAAATTACTTAAAAAAGAGACAAAACGACCAAAAAAAGTAATTAAAGGGACCTTCCACACACAACACTGTAAAGTGCCATTCATATAAAACTCACATTAAACTTTCATATCAAGGTGGGGGCCACAAAATATCATCACGAGGGCCACAATTGGCCCGCGGGCCACCAGTTTGAGACCCATGTATGCTAATTCCACTACAGAGAGAGATGAAGAAGATTTCTGCAATTACTTGTTTTCATGCGTTTTTGAGTGTGTTTTTTGTAATTTTGTGTGTATTTTTTTTTTTTTTTGTGTATGTTTTTTGACATTTTGGGGTTTTTTTAATGTGTTTTTGGTCATTTCTTTGTGATTTTTGTGTGTGTTTTCATGTGTTCTTTATGTGTTCATGTGTTCTTTTTGGTGTGTTTTTTGTAATTTTGTGTAGGTTTTTTGTTTGTTTTTTTGTGTGTTTTTTGAAATGTTAGGGTTTTTTATGTGTTTTTGTTTTTTGTATCACCAAAGTGAAAAAAAATTGTGTGTTTTAAAAAAAAGATCAAAGCCATGCTGTATGCTTATTCCACTACATAGAGAGATGAAGATTTCTGCAATTATTTGTATATGAACATAATTCAGGTTTTCACTTTGATTAACATATTTGTTCATTTATTGTGTGCCGCTCTAAAAACAATAATTAAATCTTAATTGCTGACGAGTTGAGTCCAGTTTTTATTGAATGAAAACAATAAAAGGACGAAGCAGAGACGGACCTCACCGTCTTCAACTGATTATTCTACCAGACGACATTTATTAATGACATTTACAGGATGAACAGGAAGCTAATTGACATTGAGGAAAAAAGGGGGAAGTGGACCTTTAATAAGAAAAGTCCTAGTTTATAACACACACACACACACACACACACACACAGCGTGGAGCATCAGGTCGTGATAATTAACCCTTTAATCAGCCTCGCTCCTCTTCTTATCACTGAGTAATTGCAGACTTCTAATCCTCATTTAGAGTAATTAATCATATGAGAACACGGAGCTGCTGCCAATTATGACACGTAATGAATTCAGCATTCATAAAACAGAGCCCAGCGTTTACTGATAGAGCTCTTCATCACCATCATCATCATCCTCCTCCTCCTCCTCTTCTCTTTGTTCGTCCTATAAACATCTCTGAGTTATCTCGTCACCCTGAGTTCACCGTTAATTAACCCTCTCAACTCCACCACTCAGCAGCAGGTTTAAAACACATTAAAATCAACAAAAATACACTTTTTTTTAATCAAAGCTAGAAACTGTAAAAACAGAAACTGTCACTGTATGATTTTCAAATTCTCAGCAGTGAAAAACACTCGCCCCGCGGTTATTATAGTTAGCGAAAAGTAGAATTTAAAAAATATTTTCGTTAACTGAAATAAAAATAAAAAATAAGAGTTTTTCTAAAAACGATAACTAACTGAAACTGTATTTTGTGGCTCCAAAACTAACTAAAACTAACTAAAACTAACTAAAATTATAGTGAAAATGTCCTTCGTTTTGGTCTTTGTCAACTTTTTTCATGCGTAAACCTTTTTGGTTGATATGAAATCTATTTCATCTATCTGGTTTTATGACTTAATAAACTTATTGGGGCTGAGATGGATCAGACAAAGGAAATAAAGGAAACATTTATTGTGACCTTATTGAATCTGGACCCAACAAATACCCCATTACAAAACAACTACAACTAATAAAAACTAAACTACAACTAATAAAAACTAAACTACAACTAATAAAAACTAAACTACAACTAATAAAAAAAAATTTCAAATTACGAGAAAAAAGTGATGAATTCATGGGAAAAAAATGTCAAATTTACAAGAAAAAATTGACAAACAGGAAACATTTATTGTGACCTTATTGAATCTGGCACCCAACAAATATCCCATTACAAAACAACTACAACTAATAAAAACTAAACTATAACTAAGCAGTCACTCTAAAAACTCATTAAAACTAACTGAATTTGAAAACAAAAATTGACAAGGAAATTAAAACTAAAACTGATGAAAAATCCAAAACTATTCTAACCTTGGCTCGCCCATAAAGTTGGAATCAGATATATATTTTTTTCACCTCTTTCCATGAAATCATTGTGACAATGTGATTTATTATTGACAAATAAAGTGTTTATCTTCCCAAAACGTTATTAATCAATCTCTTCCAAACAGGATTTGGGGGCCGGCGGCTCGTTAAGAAGAGCCTCTGGCCCCCGCGGCTCGTGAAGAAGAGCCTCCGGCCCCCGCGGCTCGTTAAGAAGAGCCTCTGGCCCCCGCGGCTTGTTAAGAAGAGCCTCCGGCCCCCGCGGCTCGTTAAGAAGAGCCTCTGGCCCCCGCGGCTCGTGAAGAAGAGCCTCCGGCCCCCGCGGCTCGTTAAGAAGAGCCTCTGGCCCCCGCGGCTTGTTAAGAAGAGCCTCCGGCCCCCGCGGCTCGTTAAGAAGAGCCTCTGGCCCCCGCAGCTCGTTAAGAAGAGCCTCTGGCCCCCGCGGCTTGTTAAGAAGAGCCTCCGGCCCCCGCGGCTCGTTAAGAAGAGCCTCTGGCCCCCGCGGCTCGTGAAGAAGAGCCTCCGGCCCCCGCGGCTCGTTAAGAAGAGCCTCCGGCCCCCGCGGCTCATTAAGAAGAGCCTCCGGCCCCCACGGCTCGTTAAGAAGAGCCTCCGGCCCCCGCGGCTCGTTAAGAAGAGCCTCCGGCCCCCGCGGCTTGTTAAGAAGAGCCTCCGGCCCCCACGGCTCGTTAAGAAGAGCCTCTGGCCCCCGCGGCTCGTTAAGAAGAGTAAGAATGAGTCTCCAAAAGTCTCCAATAACACCAGAAAAAGTCTCTGGATTTGTCTCTAGTCGCTTTTTAAAAAAACAGTCACTACGGGGGTCTGAAAAGTGGCTAAATATAGCGACAAAGTCGGCTTTTACAAATGTTGCGTCCAGTACTACGTCACATCCTGCTTAGCGTTCTATCCAATCAGCAACCAGGCTGTTTACAGCCCCGCCCCCTGGTGGTTGGTGGACTACTGGTGTAGAAAGTGTTGATCAGATCTGCAGGAGAGACGCATTTTAAAATGGAAATATCACCGACGATCAGGTTGATTTAATCGTGGCGGCCAAAATCGTGATCACGATTAAAATTAGATGAATTGTGCAGCCCTACCTCGGACTACCAGCCCACTGGAGACAGTTTTATTTGTTCAGGCTTTTGATTAATTGTTTCGGGACTGCTATGGTTGTTTAAATTGCTGTTGTTTTGGTCTTTTAAAACTTGTATGTACATTTTTATGTTATGTGTATGATTTTTATGTGAAGCACTTTGTGACGTCTGTCTGTGAAAGCTGCTATATAAATAAAGTTTACTTACTTACAACAGGAGATGTTGCAGAGAAAATGAGACTCATTCCTCCTGACAGCATGATTAATATCAACATGTCAACATGTCAACATGTCAACATGTGCTGATAACAACAAACACAGCACTGTGCAGACCGGTTTTCAGGTTTAACAACATTTCCAGATGGTGCAGGAGACGTTTGAAGAGAGAAACAAGTTCAACAAGTTTCTTTTTATGTTTCTCACACGTCTCATAATGTGTGTCAGCCACTGACTGCAGCTCTGGACTGGTGTGTGTGTGTGTGTGTGTGTGTGTGTGTGTGTGTGTGTGTGTGTGTGTCAGATATCAGATATTATTATCTGGTCTCCTCATCACTTATTAAACAGTTTCTCTGAGGATCAGAGAGATGAAAGTCGACCTCAGAGACTCTGAGTCTCCTCAAACCTGATCAATACATTAATAATCAATACACAACTTCTTCAACTGTTCAACTCCAGAATAATAATAATAATAATAATCTGATAGGAAGTATTGACGATGAGACAACACAACAACAGATCTGAGAATAAATGAACCCTCTCAACTCCACAACTCACCAGCAGCTTTCGAACTCATGTTTTTTTTTTTAAAAATCACCAAAAGTGTGTTTTTAAAAAAAATCAAAGCTAGAAACTGTAAAAACAGAAATGGTCGTATGATTTTCAAATTCTCGACAGTGATACAAGCTCTTTTTTGTGTGTTTTTGTCATTTCTTTGTTTGTTTCTTTGTGATTTTTGTGTGTTTTCATGTGTTTTTGTGCGTGTTTTTTGTAATTTTGTGTGTTTTTTGAAAATGTCCTGGGGTTTTTTATGTGTTTTTGTGTTTTTGTATCACCAAAGTGAAAAAATTCGCCAAAACTGTGTGTGTTTCTAAAAAATCAAAGCTAGAAACTCTAAAAACAGAAAGGGTCGTATGATTCTAAATCTACAGTTTTTTATTATTATCTTGCAGCTTTAATTCATCTTGTTTTATTTATTTTTACTTTTTTTCTCGTTATTTTTTACTTTTTTCTCATTATTTTTACTTTTTTCTCGTTATTTTGACTTTTTTCTCACTGTTTTGACTTTTTTCTCGTTATTTTAACTTTTTTCTCGTTATTTGGACTTTTTTCTCGTCATTTTGACTTTTTTCTTGTGACTAAGAAATGAACTCTTAAAACAAGATGAGTTATCTAACACTTCTAAATCTAAAGTTGTTGTTGTTTTTTTTAATCTTGCAGCTTTAATTTATCTTGTTTTAAGAGTTAATTTCTTATTTTAAGTGTTCAACATGCTTATTTCTAGATATAGTAATCCTAATTTAATAAATCTTGTCAAGGTAAATTATCTGTCCATGCAGCAAGATCATTTCCCTCAGATTTACTGTTTGATCTGGTTTTAGACCTTTAGATTTACTGTTTGATCTGGTTTTAGACCTTTAGATTTACTGTTTGATCTGGTTTTAGACCTTTAGATTTACTGTTTGATCTGGTTTTAGACCTTTAGATTAACTGTTTGATCTGGTTTTAGACCTTTAGATTTACTGTTTGATCTGGTTTTAGACCTTTAGATTTACTGTTTGATCTGGTTTTAGACCTTTAGATTTACTGTTTGATCTGGTTTTAGACCTTTAGATTTACTGTTTGATCTGGTTTTAGACCTTTAGATTAACTGTTTGATCTGGTTTTAGACCTTTAGATTTACTGTTTGATCTGGTTTTAGACCTTTAGATTTACTGTTTGATCTGGTTTTAGACCTTTAGATTTACTGTTTGATCTGGTTTTAGACCTTTAGATTTACTGTTTGATCTGGTTTTAGACCTTTAGATTTACTGTTTGATCTGGTTTTAGACCTTTAGATTTACTGTTTGATCTGGTTTTAGACCTTTAGATTTACTGTTTGATCTGGTTTTAGACCTTTAGATTTACTGTTTGATCTGGTTTTAGACCTTTAGATTTACTGTTTGATCTGGTTTTAGACCTTTAGATTTACTGTTTGATCTGGTTTTAGACCTTTAGATTTACTGTTTGATCTGGTTTTAGACTAAAAACACCTTTTGTTCAGTGTGGAAACTGAAACTGTCTCTTTATTCCTTCACTTCTCTCCTTCAATAATAAATAAATACAGACATAGTGTGTGCTGCCGGCTCCTCTTTACATGAAACATTGATGCCGTCTGCAGACTGAAACTAAAACACTCTGAGAATCTAAAGCATGGGTCTCCAACTGGCGGCCCGCGGCCCAATTGTGGCCCTCGTGATGATATTTTGTGGCCCCCACCTTGATATGAAAGTTTAATGTGAGTTTTATATGAATGGCACTTTACCGTGTTGTGTGTGGAAGGTCCCTTTAATTACTGTTTTGGGTAATTTTGTGTCTTTTTAAAATAATTTTGTGTCTTTTTAAAATAATTTTGAGTTTTTTTTTTTTTAAATAATGTTGTGCCTTTTTTGGTAATTTTTTGTCTTTTTTTTTTAGCAATTTTGTGTCTTTTATGTCTTTTTATTATTTTGTGTATTTTTCTGGTAATTCTGTGTCTCTTTTTGGTCATTTTGTTTCTTTTTTAAGTAATTTAGTTTTTTTCTGTCTTTTTGTGTCTTTTTTGGGACCTTTTGTGTCTTTTTAAAAATAATTTAGTGTTTTTTCAGTCATTTTGTGCCTTTTTTGTAATTTTGTGTCTTTTTTAAAAAAAATATTGTCTTTTTAAAAAAAAATAATTTTGTGTCTTTTTTGTAATTTTTTTCTTTTTTAAGTAATTTAGTTTTTTCAGTCATTTTGTGTCTTTCTTGAGTAATTTTGTGTCTTTTTTGGTCATTTTGTGTCTTTTTTCAGTCATTTTGTGTCTTTTTTTAGTAATTTAGTTTTTTTCTGTAATTTTGTGTCTTTTAAAAAAATAATTTTGTGTCTTTTTTGGTAATTCTGTGTCTTTTTTCAGTCATTTTGTTTCTTTTTTTAGTATAATTTAGTTTTTTTCTGTCATTATGTGTCTTTTTGGTCATTTTGTGTCTTTTTTTAGTATAATTTAGTTTTTTCTGTCATTATGTGTCTTTTTGGTCATTTTATGTCTTTTTTTAGTATAATTTAGTTTTTTCTGTCATTTTGTGTCTTTTTTGGGTCATTTTGTGTCTTTTTAAAAAATAATTTAGTTTTTTCTGTCATTTTGTGTCTTTTTTTAGTAATTTAGTGTCTTTTTTTTGGTCATTCTGATACTTCCTCCAGCGGCCCCCAGGTAATTAGAGTTTGGGACCCCTGGTCTACAGGATGCAGCTGGTGACCCTTCACCTCCAGTCTGAACAAAACCACCAACACCTGAAACGTTCCTGCAGCTGCCGTCTCTAAACCTTTACCTGCTCTGGGACCAACAGGAGCAGCTTTAAGTGAATAATAACCAGCTGGCGGGACGTGAGACACCCGCAGAGACAAACCGGTTCCTGACTGATGTGATGAAACTTCTACCATCAGATATCAGCCAATCAGAGCAGCTCATCAGCCAGAGTTCACTTTCAGTTACAGATCAGCAAGTTCACCAGGCCGCACGGAGAAAAGTCACCTCGTTCCCACGCTGTCGACTGATTTAAAGGTCCTGATACGTGTCCTCACATCTGATTTACTGTATCACGTCATCACATTCATTCTCTCATGACCATGGGTCTCCAACTGGCGGCCCGCGGGCCAATTGTGGCCCTCGTGACGATATTTTGTGGCCCCCACCTTGATATGAAAGTTTAATGTGAGTTTTATATGAATGGCACTGTGTGGAAGGTCCCTTTATTTACTTTTTAGGGTAATTCTGTGTTTTTTTTTGGTAATTTTGTCTTTTTTTTTTTAGTAATTTTGTGTCTTTTTTGGTAATTTTGTGTCTTTTTAAAATCATTTTGTGTCTTTTTAGGTCATCGTGTGTCTTTTTTAAATAATTTTGTGTCCTTTTTTTTAAATAATGTTGTGCCTTTTTTGGTAATTTTTTGTCTTTTTTTAGTAATTTTGTGTCTTTTATGTCTTTTTATTATTTTGTGTATTTTTTGGTAATTCTGTGTCTCTTTTTGGTCATTTTGTTTCTTTTTGGTCATTTTGTTTCTTTTTTAAGTAATTTAGTTTTTTTCTGTCTTTTTGTGTCTTTTTTGGGTCATTTTGTGTCTTTTTAAAAATAATTTAGTGTTTTTTCAGTCATTCAGTCATTTCAGAGTTTTATATGAATGGCACTTTACCGTGTTGTGTGTGGAAGGTCCCTTTAATTACTTTTTTTTGTAATTTTGTGTCTTTATCTAATAATTTTTGTCTTTTTTTTATAATTGTGTGTCTTCTTTAGTAATTTAGTGTCTTTTTTTGGTCATTTTGTTTCTTTTTAAGTAATTTAGTTTTTGTTCTGTCATTTTGTGTCTTTTTTTTGTAATTTTGTGTCTTTTTTTTGGTCAATCTGGTCACAAAATTACTGAAAAAAACACTAAATTATTAAAGAAAGACACAAAATGACCCAAAAAGAAACAAAATGACAGAAAAAACTAAATTACTTAAAAAGAAACCAAATGACCAAAAAAAAGACAAAATTACTAAAAAAGACACACAAATATAAAAAAAAGACAAAAATTACCCAAAAAAAGACACATTACCAAAAAAAGACACAAAATGACCAAAAAAAGACACAAAATTGCCAAAAAAGACACAAAATGACCAAAAAAGACACAAAATTATTAAGAAAGACACAAATTATTTAAAAAGACACACAATTATTGAAAAAGACACAAAATTATTTCAAAAAGACAAAATTATTTTAAAAAGACACAAAATTATCAAAAAAGACACAAAATTATTTTAAAAAGACAAAGAATTACCAAAAAAGACACAAAATTATTAAAAAAGACACAAAATTATTTTAAAAAGACACAAAATTACCAAAAACAGTAATTAAAGGGACCTTCCACAGTGCCATTCATATAAAACTCACATTAAACTTTCATATCAAGGTGGGGGCCACAAAATATCGTCATGAGGGCCACAATTGGCCCGCGGGCCGCCAGTTTGAGACCCCTGGTTTATAGCTTTAATGTTTGCTGCACAGAGAGAATCTCACAGATTCCCTTTGAGTCTTTTATTCTCCAGTGGGAGTCACCAGAGGAGAATCCAGGAGCAGGAACTCCTCACACTGTATGACTAATTAGACAGGTGTTTGTCTGCTGTGTGTGTGTGTGTGTGTGTGTGTGTGTGTGTGTGTGTGTGTGAGGTGTGTGTGTGTGTGTGTGTGCGTGTGTGTGTGAGGTGTGTGTGTGTCGAGGGGAATCCCTTCAGGTCGGCCAGCAGCTCGAGTCAGATCGGAGCTAATGAGATTAGTCAGAAAGTCGGGAATTAAAGTGTGCACCGTGAGCTCATTGGGAAGCTAATTTAATCAGAGGTCCTTGAAGGCAGCACGGCTCTGGACAGATCAGATAACAAGCTGCAGCACCGAGGGCCAAGCCAGGACACCTTCTCATAGGAGCGTACGGAAGGAGACCGTGTTGTTTTTCTAATGCTTATAATGAAGACGTTATCAGATTTGGATCAGAGATGGTTTCAGGGTCAGTTCAGTGATATAATATGAGTCAGCCTGAACCTTAACCCATAAGAACCTATGGTGACACACTTTAAATCTTCTAGAGTCTTCCATATTCAGCTTTATGCTTCACATTAATTCATTAAATCCCAAACTGACGTATACTCAACATCCTGGTGTGGTGGTCATGTGACTGAGACAGGAAGTGACTTCTCCAACATGTGGCTCTGACTGGAAACAGAAATGTGAAAAAGTAGCTAATTTCAAAAAGCTTATTTTTTGTTCCGAGGCTAAGTTTAAACCTATTTAATAATTCTAACCCGTTAATAGTTTGTCCTGTAAGTCACAATTTTGATATATGTTATGGAGATGCAAACAAAAAGGCACATGGTTATTTGTTTTTTTTATCATTAATGTATTATTATTATTATTATGTTACTTAAAAACAAATCTGAAAACTAATTTGTTGTTAAACAACACTATTAATGTCACAATTTTGATAATTATTAATTGTGGAGTAGCAAAGAAAAAGGCAAATTTGTGTCTCTATAAGCAAAAAATAGTCTAGTTTTTTTTTTTAATTTTAAAATAAGAAATCTTATAAACATAAATACCATAAACGCCCATTGTAACGTTTATGTCACATCACAGATCTTTGACATTTAGGGGTAGATTTTTTTTAAAAACATCATAAATGTGTTCTATGTGGTCCACCTGGTCTGTGGTATATTCCCCATAATTTTCCTTCAAGGATAAATAGGTCTGGGTTCTTATGGGCTAAAACCTGATGCGTCTGTATGCAGACGATGTGACCACTTATTAATATAAATTGGTGCTGCTACTGGTTGAATGTTTCCCAGCATGCTGTGTGTTTGGATGACCCGTCAGACTCAGAGGCAGAGCAGAAAAAAAGTTATTATTTGGAGAAAAAAGTTGCAAATTTACTAGATTAAAGTGGCAAATTTACAAGAAAAAACGTTTTTCTCGCAGATTCGCCACTTTAAATCTCATAAACTTTTTTACCGTTAATTTGAGATTTTGTGGTCACAAATTTGAGATTTTTTTCTCACAAATTTGTAATTTTTTTATCGTTAATTTGAGATTTTTTCGTCATGAATTTGTAATTCTTTTCTCCAAATATTACCCCCCTCCCCCGGGACGTTTTTTTTTTTTTTTTTTTAAACACATTCTGGCTGTATGTGATATCCTCCAATATTCTCTCGGGTTGAAATTTGGGATTTGCAAGTATTTCAATGAGTCCTATTAAAGCAGGGATGTCAAACTCAAATACACAATGGGCCAAAATGTAAAACTTGAATAAAATCGCGGGCCAACATTGAACAAATAAACCTTTTAATATATACCAAACATGTTTTGCTTTAACATTAAATATGGAACCAGCAACGCTTATAAACATACAATATATAACTAAATAGTGCAGACATGCAAAATCAAATTTCAAATAAAAAACACATCAATGTCATTAATTTATTAAATAAAAAATAAATAAAAATCGTATGCCTCTTTTCTATTTGCATCCTTCTGATTTAAATATCAAAATAAACTTTTTCAACAGGTTAATAAATTCTGCCTTTCTTTTCTCCATTTTTGGGAAGGAGTAGCTGGGAGACAGCTCTAGCTTGAGGTTGCTATGACGACTGTCACAGAGGAGCTCTTTTTTGGTCATTTTGTTTCCTTTGTTTGGTCAATTTGTGTCTTTTTTGTGTCTTTTTTGGTCAATTTGTGTCTTTTTTGTTATTTTGTGTCTTTTTTCGGTCACTTTGTGTCTTTGTTTGATCACTTTGTTTCTTTTTTTAGTCATTTTGTGTCTTTTTTGGTCATTTTGCATCTTTTTTTTCTCATTTTGTGTCTTTTTTCGGTCATTTTGTGTCATTTTTTGATCACTTTGTTTCTTTTTTGGTCATTTTGTGTCTTTCTTGGTCATTTTGTGTCTTTTTTTGGTCAATTTGTTTCTTTTTTGGTCATTTTGTTTGAGCGCGTTTCTGGGTCCTGTCCTGATTGACGCGCCAAAACAACAGCAGTATAATACCGGCGGGTCAGCTTTTATAGTACAATAATAAGATAATAATTTGGTACTGCCTCGCACTGCGGGCCAAATTTGGCCCGCGGGCCAGAGTTTGACACCCCTGTATTAAGGGTTAAGAGGGTGGTAACAGCACAGAGCTGCAGGCTGCAGAGTGAGAGGCTGTTATCTGCTCATGTGTGAAGAAAACCTGTGAAATGATGTAATCTGTGTTTTTAAATGGAGCTGAAACATTCTGCAGCATCATGTTTGTGTCTGACGGCGTCTTTAAATGGTCTCTGTGTTGGTGCTCTGACTTCATCTCTGGCCACGACTCTCTGACTCCCTGCAGCTCACCAGATGTCCTCCATCTCCTCTTTCTTCTTCTTTACTCTCCATCCTTTGTTCCTTTTCTCTCATTCTATCTCTCTATCTCTCTCTCTTCATCCCTCCACAATAACCCACATTTCTTTAGTTGAGATTTCTGTTATTAGAGCCCGAGAACCTCTTGAAGTCGCTCCATTTTTTATTTTCATTATACCTAAAAAAATAAATTGCCTATTTGTAGGCTTTATCATACTCAAAAATATATCATATTATAATAATATCATATTTTGCACATTTTGCGTCAATCTTAGGGGAAATGTACGTATTTCACGCTGCTGATTTTAACCTCTGAAGTCCAGGATATTTTGGTTAAAATTTGTCAACTTCCTCTGCATTCATTTCTGTCTGCATGGTTCCTTTTTCTCCACACAAACTTGGCTATCAGTCAGATTTTTCATTTTATTTTAATTAACAAAGTATAAAGCTGCCAGGAACCCAAAATACAAACAAAAGACACAGGTTTCTATGGAAATGGACCATTTTTTAAAAACCATTTATGCACACAAAAACAGCAGAAAAAAACAATAAATAATAAATCTACAAAACAGTCTATTTGCATGTAAATTAAAAATAGTGATCGTTTTAATTGTAGAAAGAAAATCCACATTTTAAAAATGGTCTAGAAACATAAATGTGACACTGTGAAAGCTCCTATGATTGAACTTTAACTGGCTTTCTCAGCTTGTCTACATATCAGATATAAATAAAGTTATTACTGTAAATAAAATGTGTGTATTTTCAATAAATAGATGGACTCTAGAGGGTTAAAATGGTTGAGATCAACAAATGAAGAACGTTTTCAGACTTATATGTATGTATATATATAGTGCTACAATCAGCGGCCATAAAGAAAGTTTCATGCCATGAACAGTGTAAATATCATCATCATGTTACTGTTAAAATCTACTTTCTACTGTGACCAATGTCTCCACAGTGTTGCTTGTGTGGTGCTTTTCATGTCACATGTCATTAAGACCAGATATTCTCAACCTGGGCTTCCTGACCCCAATTGGGGTCCCGAGATGATTTCTGGGGGTCACCAAATCATTTTGGAAGCCAGCTCTGTCTCCACTGTGTTAAAGTGTTCATGTGTTTTAGTCTTTTTTGTAATTTTGTGTCTTTTTTTGGTCATTTTGTGTCTTTTTTGTAATTTTGTGTCTTCTTTGGTCATTTTGTGTCTTATTTTTGGTCTTTTTGTGTCTTTTTTGGTCATTTTGTGTCTTATTTTTTTTAATTTTGTGTCTTTTTTTTAGTCATTTTGTGTCTTTTTTGTAATTTTGTGTCTTCTTTGGTCATTTTGTGTCTTATTTTTGGTCTTTTTGTGTCTTTTTTGGTCATTTTGTGTCTTATTTTTTTTAATTTTGTGTCTTTTTTTTGGTAATTTTGTGTGTTTTCTTTAGTAATTTTGTGTCTTTTTTTGTAAGTTTGTGTCTGTCTTTAGTAATTTAGTGTCTTTTTTTGGTCATTTTGTGTCTTTTTTGGTCATTTTGTGTCTTATTTTTGGTCTTTTTGTGTCTTATTTTTGGTAATTTTGTGTCTTTTTTTAGTCATTTTGTGTCTTTTTTGGTACTTTAGTGTCTTGTTTTGGTCTTTTTTTAAATTTTGTGTCTTTTTTTTGGTCATTTTGTGTCTTTTCTTTAGTAATTTTGTGTCTTTTTTTCTAAGTTTGTGTCTGTCTTTAGTAATTTTGTGTCTTTTTTTGGTCATTTTGTGTCTTTTTTAAGTAATTTAGTTTTTTTCTGTCATTTTGTGTCTTTTCTTTAGTAATTTTGTGTCTTTTTTTGTAAGTTTGTGTCTGTCTTTAGTAATTTTGTGTCTTTTTTGGTCATTTTGTGTCTTTTTTAAGTAATTTAGTTTTTTTCTGTCATTTTGTGTCTTTTCTTTAGTAATTTTGTGTCTTTTTTTGTAAGTTTGTGTCTGTCTTTAGTAATTTTGTTTCTTTTTTTGGTCATTTTGTGTCTTTTTTAAGTAATTTAGTCTTTTTCTGTCATTTGAGTCTTTTTTGGGTCATGTTGATACTGCCTCCAGCCGCCCCTAGGTAATTAGAGTTTGAGAGCCCTGCTTTATATTGACAGGTATATATTGCTGAAGGTCAGCGCTCTGAGAGGAGCTGACGGTGATCAGGGAGATTAAACCCATTTATATCCCATCATATCTAACAGAGGGAGAACCTGTGCTGTGGTGAGTATTTATATCTAAAAACACACCACAGACTGAAACTCTCCAACAGCCTCAAAATATAATAAATCAACTTGTTCTTTGTGTGAGACAAAGAGACGGAGAGAGATTTTCATGATTCTTGTGAGAATACAGAACTCATTACTCCTGATCCCTCAAAGGCCCACAAACGCCTCCCAACATGTGGCCCATGTGTGTGTGTGTGTGTGTATGTGTGTGTGTGTGTGTGTGTGTGTGTGTGTTGAGATGCAGCAGATTACCATCACCTGTGGTTCTGCTGCCTCCGAGCTCGGCCTGTCAGCCACCAATTACAGCTCCCCGCTCGCCCATAAAGCTCCCAGCAGGAGAACGAGGCTCTCTTTATAGAAACCCACGGAGGGAAATGACTCTCTCTCTCTCTCTCTCTCTCTCTCTCTCTCTCTTTTATCCATCTCGGTCCTTATAATATGGGGCAGATTTCACATCTTTCATATAAAGTGCCCTTGACCTTCCGGTAATACGAGGGGCTTGATAGAGCGTCATAATGGGGCTCTATAACTTTCCGTGTGGCTGAGCAGGCGGAGCGGTGCAGCCTGGCTCGCCAGCTTGCTGCAGATTAGCTGTTGCCGTAACTCGCCGAGCCCGTAAAACACATGAAACACATGAAAGACATGAAAGACAGCAGGTCAGGAGCCCGAGGCTGAAAGTCACTCCGTCTCCTGTTCAACAACTCGAACGGTAAAGGAGCAGGTTGATGTTATTCTACCTGCTCGTTGCTGTCAACCATCCATCCGTCCACTTTATTCTACTGACCGGGGCCGGGTCGCAGAGTAAGTATTCCAGAGTTCCCCTCTTTATATCAGACTAGGGACAAAGTCCTTTTTCCCCGCTTTTCCCAAAAAGGATCCTATGTTCCCTGGTCTGTTACTATTTCCACCATTACTGCCAAATTCCATAAAGGAATTTGGCAGTAATAAATAGCCCTAACCCTAACCCCAACCCAACCCTATACCTATAACCTAACCCTATACCTATAACCTAACCCTATACCTATAACCTAACCCTATACCTATAACCTAACCCTATACCTATAACCTAACCCTATACCTATAACCTAACCCTAACCCTATTGTTTTTTTTTACAAACGTTTTTATTTATTTATTACGTTTTCAACCAAACAATATGGGCGAATCACACAGGGAGATTTTAACATATATAAGGACTAACTAGTGCCTGTGCACATGGCAAAACAATCTGCTGTTGTGCCACCCTTTTCTATCCATCACCTAACCCCAACCCCAACCCCAACCCCAACCCTAACCCCAACCCCAACCCCAACCCCAACCCCAACCCTCAAGTTCTGGTCAAACATGATTCATGATAAGACATATGATCTGTCATTTCCTCCTGATGACCCCTCGGTCTCTGCTCGGGTCTCTGAGCCTCTCAGACATCAACACTTGGATGAAGAACATCACCTCCAGCTGAACCTTTCAACAGCTGAACTGCTGGTCCTCCCTGCTAAACCCACAATACACCACAACATCAACATCATGACTCCCTGTGTCTGGCCCCCACCAGGTGGAGAGAAACTTAGGGGTGATGATTGATGACCAACTCACCTTTTCCAGTCACGTCGCCTCAGTTACCCGGTCATGCCGCTTTGCACTTTACAACATCAGAAAAATCAGACCTTACCTAACTCAACATGCCACTCAACTCCTGACACAGGCTGTTGTCATCTCAAAACTTGACTACTGTAAATCCTCCTGACAGGCTGCCAGCCTGCTCAGTAAAACCACTTCAGATGATCCAGAACGCGGCGGCGCGTCTGGTCTACAACCAGCCAACAGGTCACATGTCACTCCGCTGCTCATTGAGCTCCACTGGCTACCTGTTGCAGCATCAAATTCAAATCTCTAATGCTGCCTACAGAGTTGTCTCCAGTACTGCTCCTACCTACCTGAACCTGATTCAGACATATGCTACCTCACCACCGTTGCGCTCTTCCAATGAACGGTTCTGGCTCTGCCCCCCGTTGGTCCAAGACAATCCAGACTCTTTGCATTTCTTGTTCCCCGCTGGTGGAACCACTACCAGTTCTACCAGAGCAGGGGCGTCCCTCTCTACCTTTAGAACCTCCTGAAGACCTTCAGAGAGCATCTTCTTCCTAGCACCACACCATAATCCTACTCAATAAGTGCTAGAATCCTCACTAGCACTTATTATACTAATACTACTATTATACTTCCTGTAAGTCGTTTTGGATAAAAGCGACTGCTAAATGACTAAATGTAAATGCTAAATGCAATGAGTTGAAAACAGTGCATTTGTTGGGGACTACTTTTTGTGGTGCACTGGTGAGTATTTGTTGCCTTGAATCCTCCAGGAGTTGAGTGATTCGTCTGGCATCAGGACATGAAACAGTAGTTTCCTGGTTAACAAACACTTTGATTGATGGAGCGCCGCGGGGGAACTAACGATTATCCAATCAGCAGCGTGATGGGACTAATGCTGAGTGTTTACAGAGACAGCAGGTCTCCTCAACGATGTCCAACACAGCAGTTTGTCCTCACATCACCAGACGAGTCCTGGCCGACTGGTGTAGCAGAGAGATGCTGTTACACTAGATTATGAACTTTTATTTTGATGTTTATTAAAGGCGTAAACTGAGAAGGTTGGATTTTGCATTCGTGAGGGGTAACTTCCTGTTTTTATATTTCATTTTTTACAAAGGATTAAAAACAAGGTACGATATTAAAGTGTTAAAAACACTAAATTATTTTTAAAAAAGACACAAAATGACCCAAAAAAGACGCAAAATGACAAAAAAGACACAAAATTACCAAAAAAAGACACAAAATTACATAAAAAGAGAACTTTTATTTTGAAGGTGTAAACTGAGAAGGTTGGATTTTGCATTTGTAAGGGGTAACCTGTTTTTATATTTTATTTTTACAAATTATTGTGATGCTAATTTTTGGTTAAATTATTTTCTGTATCATTTGGATGTACACAGAGGTAATTACATATATGTTAGTAAGTATTTTGCCCTGGTAACAGTAAAAGAAATGGATTCTCCTGTTGTGGACGCAAGTTATTTTCCTGCGTTTGGTTCGCTCTCTGATGATGATGTCAAATGACGGAAAAAAAGACACAAATGGACCAAGAAAAGACACAAGTGGACCAAAAAGGACACAAAATGAAAAAAAGACGTAAAACGACCAAAAGAAGACACAAAATGACCAAGAAAAAGAGACACAAATGGACCAAAAAATACACAAAATGACCCCCCAAAAAATACACAAATTGATCAAAGAAGACACAAAATGATAAAAAAAGAGACACAAATGGACCAAAAAAAGACACAAGTTGACCAAAAAGGACACAAAATGAAATAAGATGTAAAATGACCCAAAAAAAAGACACAAATGAACCAAAAAAAGACACAAAATGACCGAAACAAGACACAAATGCCCAATACAGACAACTGTACCTGGACAGGTAGACAGCTGTGGAGGACTTGACTGTAGACTGAGTTATTGGTGTTTTTTTTCTGTTTGCAGTGTATCTGGATGTAAAAGATGCTGAGAGAGAACCCAGAAGCCCTCACCAACACCTCCTTGTCCCTGGACGCCCTCCCTTACATTATTCCTAAACAACTCGTCACCTCGGTTAGCTAACAGAAAACTCATTCACATCATCTGGATTGGTGAAAAACCCCTGAAGGCTGAAAGCAGCGAGCCTCCCAAGACCGAGCGCCGCTCGCTACAAACTCACCAATTTAACAAAAACTCTCCAGAATAAAAGGCGAGATGGAGCTCTGGCTGCAGCTGTTCCCAGAGCACCCGGAGGGAGAAAACCATCTCATTAGGAACTGAAATCAGCTGAGTCAGCAGCAGAAAACAACAGAATAATCCCTGCTGCAGAACAACACATCCCCAGTGATGGAGGGAGAAAAAGAGAGAAACAAAGTGATAGCATGAAATATAAAACTCTCTGATCTGATCCTCCGTCTGAAACCTCGGCTCTGTTTCTCTGCAGAGCTTCAGCGTCCTTCATTCTTCACAAATAAAACCTTTAATATCGTCCTTGAGATGTTTAAACTGGACTTCATGGCTGAAACTTGTGAATGTGTGTAACATGATGTCTGTTAGAGCTGTGAACCAGCGTCTGGGCCACAAAATATGATTTTATCCTGATACTTTGAGTCACGATACGATATTATAAGTTTATAATATTTAACTTTATTTAAAGTTAACTTTGTTTTATCATTTTGTTAAAGACACAAAACTAAAAAAAGATGTAAAATGACCAAAAAAAGACACAAATTGACCAAAAAAGACACAAATGGACCAAAAAAGGACACAAAATGACCAAAAAAAAGACACAAAGTCACCAAAAAAGACACAAATGGACCAAAAAAGACGTAAAATGACCAAAAAAGACACAAAGTCACCAAAAAAGACACAAATGGACTAAAAAAGACACAAAATGACCAAAAGAGATTTAAAATGACCACAAAAAAGAGACAATAGGTAAAGGTAAAAATGTGAACATATTATAAATATAACATACACTGAAACTGATGTTGATTTATTTTAGGTGTCTAAAAATGATCTCTTCTGATCTGTTATTTTGAGGTTGACTTGTTGCATCATGTTGCTTTAAGGCTGGAGGACGCTAGCTGGGACCAAAGGATGTTTTATTTGTTTTATCTTCTGTGCATTGATTCATTCATGCCTCGGGGCTCCTGCAGAGGACTGTGTGTGTGTTGTTTATATATGCACCCTGACGTCTTCACCAGCAGGATGTACAACACAACAACACAACAACACAACAACACAACAAGACAACAAGACAGAGAGCAGCAGTCTCCAGTCACACCAACACCAGAGACTCTGTCAGGAAGCTCAGCAGGTCAACTGTGACATCAGTCTGCAGGAAGGAATCTGTTGTGTTTCTAGTCGGACCTGGTCCAGCAGTGAGCTGGTCCAGCAGAGACCTGGTCCAGCAGTGACCTGGTCCAGCAGTGAGCTGGTCCAGCAGTGAGCTGGTCCAGCAGTGACCTGATCCAGCAGAGACCTGGTCCAGCAGTGAGCTGGTCCAGCAGGGACCTGGTCCAGCAGTGAGCTGGTCCAGCAGGGACCTGGTCCAGCAATTAAAATGTCCAAAAAAAAAGACACAAATGGACCAAAAAAGACACAAAATGAAGAAAAAAGACGTAAAATGTCAAAAAAAAGAAACAAATGGAACCAAAAAAAGACAAAATGAAAAAATAGATGTAAAATGACCAAAAAAGACGTAAAATGACGAAAAAAAGACACAAATGGACCAAAAAAGGACATAAAATAAAAAAAGACGTAAAATGTCCAAAAAAAGACACAAATGGACCAAAAAAGACACAACATGAAAAAAAAGATTTTAAATGTCCAAAAAAAAAGACACAAATGAAGAAAAAAGCCACAAAATGAAGAAAAAAGACATAAAATGTATTTAAAAAAAACACACAAATGGAACCAAAACAAAGACACATGTGTAAAATGACCAAAATCCCCCACAAATTCACCAAAAAAGACGTAAAAACAGCTGGTGGAAAGAACTCGTCTGCCCACAGTTGATCACGTGCACGCTCACAAACACGTGCACGCTCAGACGGCGAGGCGAGGCAGAAACAAGCTTGTTTTAATTGCTACATGAGAGAATGAGACGTTTCATTTTCACTTCATCAGTAGTTATGAGCATCATTAGAACTTCAGGTCACAAGTTCAATACATTATTGATGGAGAAAAATAAATCATCCAATAATAAACTCCCAGTGAAATAATAATTGCTGCTCACTGCTTGGAAGTTTCAGCAGCATTTCCATATTTTTATGATTCTGTGATTGCACTCTGAGCTCCACAAACTCTAAAGTCTGTTGGTTTCACGCCGCTGAGACGTGATGCAACATCAGCTGTTAATGAGGCTGCAGCAGCTACTGGAAATACAAACTGGATGAGAAGGTTTGAAGTGAGGAGCAGAGCAGAGGACAGACATAAACAGCTACATGAGTGTTTTTATCAGCTGATTCTGGTTCAGTTAACTGCAGATTAAACCTCTCAAGTCCAGCAGATTTTGGTTCTAATTTATCAACTTACTGCATTAATGTCTGTCTGTTCAGCATCTTCCAGTCTGTCCTTGCATCACATCATGGCTCCTTTTTCTCCACACAAACTAGCTATCAGTCAGATTTTACATTTTATTCTAATTAACAAAGTATAAAGCTGCCAGGAACCCAAAATACAAACTAAAGACACAGGTTTCTATGGAAATGTGCCATTTTAAAAAAAAAACATTTATACAAAAAATGGCAGAAATAATAATTAATAAAACTACAAAACAGTCTATTTGCATGTCAATTAAAAATAGTAATCGTTTTCATTGTAGAAAGAAAATTCACATTTTAAAAATGGTCTAGAAAGATAAATGTCACACTGTGATATTATATGAATGGCACTTTACCGTGTTGTGTGTGGAAGGTCCCTTTAATTACTGTTTTTGGTCATTTTGTGTATTTTTTGTGTCATATTGTGTCTTTTTTTAGTCATTTTGTTTATTTTTTTAAGTAATTTTGCATCTTTTTTTGGGTCATTTTGTGTCTTTTTTGGTCATTTTGTGTCTTTTTTTAGTCATTTTGTGTCTTTTTTTGGTCATTTTGGGTCTAATTTGGTCATTTTGTGTCTTTTCGTGTCTTTTTTAGTCATTTTGCATCTTTTTTTGGGTCATTTTGTGTCTCTTTAGTAATTTTATGTCTTTTTTTAGTAATTTTGTGTCTTTGTTTTAAGTCATTTTGCATCTATTTTTGGTCATTTTGTGTCTTTTCGTGTCTTTTTAGTAATTTTGTGAATTTTTTGTGTCTTTTTTAGTCATTTTGTGTCTTTCTTTAGTAATTTTGTGTCTTTTTTAGTAATTTTGTGTCTTTTTTTTAAGTCATTTTGCATCTTTTTTTTGTCATTTTCTGTCTTTTTGTGTCCTTTTTTTGTCATTTTCTGTCTTTTTTTAGTTATTTTCTGTCTTTTGTGTCTTTTTGACGTCATCTTGTGGTTTGGGAAACACTGATTGATATTTTTATACATTTTATTCACCAAACCACTAATTGATTAATCATTTAAACAATCTCCAGATGAATCAATAATGAAAACAATCGTTAGTTGCAGCCCTGATGATCATATTGTGACAGAACAGTTTTCAGGAGGTTTCTAAAGGAGACTCTGTGCTGAAGCTGATCTCCTCCAGCTGGTTTAACCCTTCCAGCCTCACAGCGTTCCTCCTGCAGGACGCTAAGATTTAATATTAAAACATTTGGTGTCTCCAGGGTGTGAAAGGGTTCAAATAAACATGATAATCAGACTGTAAACTGCACAGAAGCATGTGGTGTTTGTGCAGGACGGTAATAAAAGATGGCGTTAGAGGAGAGGGGGCGGAGCCTCTGTGACCTCATGATCCTTCAAATGACACATAAAGAGATCAACACGGAGCCTTTATGGTAATTTAAGCTTTACAGGAGAACATTAGACAGAGTTTGGACATTAACCAGAGAAATGCATCATAAAATAACTCAACCAGAGCAGAGATGATGAATTATGAGATAATCTGACAGAGACCACGACGGATTTTAACCTTTTAACTGGAACAAAATAACGACTGGAAGGTTTAGAGACGAGATCTGTGTTATTATATTTATATGTTCGGGATTAAAGGGAAATATGACTTTCAGCTGCTTCTTGGTGTATGTAGAAAGCCTCTTTATGGGTTTGATACCATGCAAAAAAAAAGAAAAATTATAAAATTGTTACAAAAACAGTAAAAAGTCTGAGAGCAAAAGTTAACGTTTTATTCAAAAATACAGATAATATCCAGTAAATATCTGTATTTACAAATATATTTCTGTAGAATAACTAACGTTTTTAGGTTAGTATGACGGTAACTGTTTTTTTAATATAATTTTTTGAGGATTTCTTAAAAAAGATTTTTTTTATTTTAATTTTTTATTTTAATTTAATGTTCAAGACCCATAATAAATATAATGTCCCAGTATAATTTACTGCAGATTTTCACTTTTATTTCATGGTGAATATTTGTAATAAAATTAATTTACTTTTAATGGAATTTGCACTTAATGTTGGGGCGAAAACAGAAAAATAAATATAATAATAATATTAAGTACATTTAATAATACAGTACATTTTTGAAAAAAATAAAAATATTTTATTGTACGTGCAATAACTGACTCGATCTGCTTGTGTTGAACTCTCAGATGTAACAACCGTAAGTTATTTTACAGATAATTTATTTTAAAATACAGATAATAAAGAGTAAATATCTGTATTTCAAAATATATTTCTGTAGAATAACTAACATTTTTGGGTTTTTTTAATGGTACTTTACCATGGTGTGTCAGGAAGGTCCCTTTATTTAGTTTTTTTTTTTGGTAATTTTGTGTCTTTTTTTGTTCATTTTGTGTCTTTTTGGGGAATTTTGGGTCTTTTTTGGGTCATTTTGTGTGTTTTTTAAATAATTTTGTGTGTTTTTTGGTAATTCTGTGTATTATTTTGTTCTTTTTATGTCTTTTTTTGTTCATTTTGTGTCTTTTTTTAATAATTTGTGTTTTTTTGGTAATTCTGTGTATTTTTTTTGTTCATTTTGTGTCTTTTTTTAATAATTTTGTGTGTTTTTTGGTAATTCTGTGTATTATTTTGTTCATTTTGTGTCTTTTTTTGTTCATTTTGTGTCTTTTTTTGGTAATTTTGTGTCTTTTTTTAATAATTTGTGTTTTTTTGGTAATTCTGTGTATTATTTTGTTCATTTTGTGTCTTTTTTTGTTCATTTAGTGTCTTTTTCTGGTCATTTTGTGTCTTTTTTAAGTAATTTTGTGTCTTTTTTAAGTAATTTTGTGTCTTTTTTTAGTCATTTTGTGTCTTTTTTGGGTCATTTTGTGTCTTTTTTGGGTCATTTTGTGTCTTTTTTGGGTCATTTTGTGTCTTTTTTGGGTCATTTTGGGTCTTTTTTTGGGTCATTTTGATCCCGCCTCCAGTGCCCCCCAGGTAATTAGAGTGTGAGACCGCTGGTTTACAGTGATGTCACTCTCTGACACTGAGAAACTGTAAATGTGTGACATCATTAACCTCATCAACCAGCATCAGCAGCAGCTACGCTTCAGATCAGATCCACAAATCCACTGACACTGTGTGTGTGTGTGTGTGTGTGTGTGCGTGTGTGTGTGTGTGTGTGTGTGTGTGTGACCTGCTGTTGGACCTCATGTCTCTCTGTTTCCAGCTAACAGAGTCATTTCAGAGCCCATTAGCTCCATCTCAGGGCGCTCCGTGACCTCTGACCTCCTGATATGACAGAGGGACGATCTCAATAAACCAGAAAATATAAAATAATACACACAGCGACATTTCCTTTTGGTAAAAGAAAAAATCCTTTAAAAAAGAGGTTTCAATCTGGGATTTGACTGCAGTTTCATCCATTATAAGAAGAAGAAACTTCTGTCTGCAGCCTCACAGCAGCTGGATAATAATAATAATAATAATAATAATAATAATAATAATAATAATAATAATAATAATATAGTAATAATAATAATAATAATAATAATAATAACTTCTGAGACTGTGATCCATCGTTTTAACCAGCCTGATGACTGATAACAGGAGGAAGTTCTGCATGATTAGTGTTGAAACATGAAAGTGACCAACAACAGCAGATATTGTTTAATAACGAGGTTCTGAAGGTCTTAAATAAATAATAATAATAATAATAAAGCAGAACATTTACCATAAACTGCTCCATCAGAAAACTGCCTGACGTAGAGAATTATAATCAGACTCTCCATCAGAACTGATGAGTCACTCCGTCATGAAGAGACTCTAAATATTCAGATTCAATAGATGAAATGTGTGTTGACTTGTAGGTGTGCATGTTTGTGGGTGTGTGTGTATGTGCATGTGTGTGTGTTTTTTTTTCTATGTGCGTGTGTGTGTGCGTGCATGTGCATGTGTATGTGTGTGTGTGTGTGTGTGTATACGTGTTTGTGCATGTGTGTGTCTGCATGTATGTGTGTGTGTGTGTGTGTGTGTGTGTGCATGTGCATGTGTTTGCTTGTAGGTGTGTGCATGTGTGTGTGTGTGTGTGTGTGTGTGTGTGTGTGCCTGCATGTTTGTGCATGTGTGTGTTTTTTTTCTGTGCATGTGTGTGTGTGGTTTTTTTCTATGTGTGTGTGTGTGTGTGTGTGTGTGCATTTGTGTGTGTGTGTGTGTGTGTGTGTATGTGTGTGTGTCTGCATATGTGTGTTAGTTTTCATGTGCATGTGTGTGTGCTTGCGTGTAGGTGTGTGCATGTGTGTGTGTGTGTTTTCTGTGTGTGTGTGTGCGCGTGTGTGTTTGTGTTTTCTATACGTGTGTGTGTGTGTATGTTTGTGTGTTTTCTATGTGTGTGCATGTGCACGTGTGTGTGTTTGTGTTTTCTATATGCGTGTATG
>NC_081525.1:743205-745336 GCF_030273125.1 Centropristis striata | reverse complement strand
GAACTAAAAAGAATCTGATTTATTGTAAGAAAAAGGTGCTATAGGAATAAATACAGGTAATTATTATACAGTCATTGAAATAATGATTAAACCGCCTTGTTTTCTACGATTTCTTGTTCATTTTAATGTCTGGCTGTAGATGTGAAAATGACTAAAAAAGACACAAAATGACCAAAAATAGATGTAAAAATGACTAAAACATGACTAAAAAATGACAAAAATTTATCAAAATGGAAACAAATTGATCAAAAATAGATTAAAAAAAAACAAAACAAAAAAATACAGTCATGGAAAAAATGATGAGACCTCCTTGTTTTCTTCAGTTTCTTGTTCATTTTAATGTCTGGTTCAACTAAAGGTTCATTTGTTTGGACAAATATAATGATAACAACAAAAATATCTGATAAGAGTTTAATTTAAGAGCTGATATCTAGACATTTAACATGGTTTTATTGGTAATTTTATGGTTTTTATCAATAAAACCATGTTAAATGTCTAGATCTCAGCTCTTAAATTAAACTCTTATCAGATATTTTTGTGAGAGTACAGCTGCTGAAAGCACCATGAAATTAACCATCACTTAAATTCATACATCTCTTTCATCCAAAGATCTTCACTCATTCACCCGTTCACACACACACTCATACTGGTGTTAGGGGCTATCAGGGCACACTGCTGCCACCAGCAGGAACTCATTCACTCTGATGAATCAGCACCAGCAGCAGTCTGGGGTTCAGTATCTTGCTCAAGGACACTTCAACATGTAGCTGCCATGGTCGGGTTAGAACCAGCAACCCTCCGATCAGGAGACCACCGCTCTACCAACCAGCCGCCCACTTTAACCTGACAGCTGCCGTCTAACACATGTTACACTAACACACATTATGTTCTGCAGCTGAGAGCAATCTGCCCTGTGTGTGTGTGTGTGTGTGTGTGTGTGTGTGTGTGTGTGTGTGTGTGTGTGTGTGTTTGCGTCCATGTAGCAGGATAAAATGCTGCGTCTGCACTAAAACAACAACAACAGAGAGCTGCAGCAGCTGAATCTTCCTCTGAACTCTGAATGATCATGTGACTGACTGAACCTTCAGTCCATCAGGTTCTGACTGCAGCAGGTTCTTCTGCTCTGATGCTCATTTGCATAAAAGGAGTAAACTCTGTGCCAAATGTGCACATAAATGAAACATGTGCAGAGGAGAACAGAGGAGAAAGAGGAGCAGAGAGGAGCAGTTTCTCTTTATTTCTGTCTAACTTGTGCAGTAAACTAACCTGCTCCTCTTCAGGAGCTAAAACATGAAATACTGAACTCCTGAACGTCTTCTTTACTCTTTAATCTCACTGTCTGTTTACAGCTTTGTGTGTCTTTTTACAGCTTTTTGTGTCTTTTTTTGTATCTTTTTAGTGCCTTTTTTGTTTTTTGTCTTTCTTAGTGTCTTTTTTGGTCTTTTTGTGTCTTCTTTGGTCTTGTTATGTCTTTTTGTGTCTTTTTTGTGTGGCTTTTTGTGGCTTTTTTTGGTCTTTTTGTGTCTTTTTTGTGTCTTTTTGTGTCCTTTTTTGGTCTTTTTGTGTCTTTTTTGGTCTTTTTTTGTGTCTTTTTTGTGTGTCTTTGTGTCTTTATGTGTCTTTTTTGGTCTTTTTTTGGTCTTTTTGTGTCTTTTTTTGCTCTTTTTGTGTCTTTTTTTGCTCTTTTTGTGTCTTTTTTGGTCTTTTTGTGTCTTTTTACATCTTCAAAGACAAAAAGACTATAAAAGAGATAAAGTAAAGCTGCCAGCAGTGATGAACTGGCCGAGCAGAGTGACCTGATGATTATTTGGTTCTTACCAAGATAAAAACACTTCAGATTTAGAAGTGTTAGATCATTTATCTGGTTTTTAGACACTCCTTTTTTACAGTGAGTCAGAACCTGGTGGCTACATTGTTGGTTTCTGATCTTCTGGAGGTAAAACGGTAGAATATCACCAGTTTACTGTGTGAGTGAAGAAGAGAAGAGCAGTAATGGTAAGTGCTCTGAAGACAAAGAGGATCTCTACATGCAGTAATTGTTGAGTTGAGGATTAGAGTGCAGAGAGCAAACCTCCTATTAAATGATGCTCACACCGAGCTGCAGAGTGTGAGTGTGCATACACAACAACAC
>NC_081525.1:718205-740705 GCF_030273125.1 Centropristis striata | reverse complement strand
GTATCTGTAACTGTCATCACATCAAAGCATCAAAGCGTTGGGGTCGACCAATCAGAGCAGAGCAATCAACAGAATTAACAGCTGTGGAATGTTCCAGCACAGTGACAGCAGCCAGAGGTGGACAGACTGGAATTTCTGATAAACAAGAGACAAGAAACTGTTCAGTGAATTAAAGCAGAGCACCGTGAGAGTGAGCCAACCTGACAATTTGTGTGTGTTACTAAATAAAAGACACAAAAATGACGGAAAAAATATGTAAAACGACCAAAAAAAGACACAAAATTACAAAAAAAGACACAAAATGACACAAACAATACGTAAAATGACCAAAAAACTTAATTGCTCTTAAAAAGGATGTAGTTGAGTTATTATGCTCTAACATCTTTATATCAGCAGCATGAAAAAACATCAACAATACTATCGTTTATCGTCATTGTTTCTGGGAAAAAATATCGTTATAAAAAATGTGTGTGTGTGTTGTCAAGTGAGTTGAGATCTCTGCTTGCCTAAATTCCAACAAAAGATGGTATGAGACTGTGAAAACACGAGGCTTTGGTTTAGCACTTTCCTAACATGATGTAGTACACAAATGCACTATGAAACTTGTTGATTCTGAGATGTTATGTGATGATCAAAATACATAAATGACTGTAATGACCAAAGTCAGTAATGATTTTTATTATGTGTAATGATATATTACCAAGTTGATGGGATTGAGTGATTTAACTGTTGAGTTAAACTACAATAATGATCAGTGGAAGAGTACGTGTGGTACGTGTGGTAGCTGAAGTGATCATTTTTATTAAATGTGATGACTATGATATTAATTCTGATGACTGTGTTGAACAGAAGGGACAGTTAGAGCGAAGTCAGTTAGAAAAAAGGGGAATTGAAAGGAGAGCAGAGTTGAGCCGAGACATGTTGTAACCAAGGTTATAATAGTTTTGGATTTTTCATTAGTTTTAGTTTTAATTTCGTTGTCAATTTTTGTTTTCAAATTCAGTTAGTTTTAGTTAGTTTTTAGAGTGAGTTTGCTAGTTTTGATTAGTTTTATTTTTTGGAAAATGCTTAGTTTTAGTTTAGTTTTTATTAGTTTTAGTGTTAGTTTTAGTTTTTTGTAATGGGGTATTTGTTGGGTCCAGATTCAATAAGGTCACAATAAATGTTTCCTTTATTTCCTTTGTCTGATCCATCTCAGCCCCAATAAGTTTATTAAGTCATAAAACCAGATAGATGAAATAGATTTCATATCAACCAAAAAGGTTTGCGTATGAAAAAAGTTGACAAAGACGGAAACGAAGGACATTTTCACTATAATTTTAGTTAGTTTTAGTTAGTTTTGTAACCACAAAATACAGTTTCAGTTAGTTATCGTTTTTTAAAAACTCTAATTTCTATTTTTATTTCAGTTAACGAAAATGTTTTTTCAATTCTAGTTTTCGTTATTTCGTTAGTTTTCATTAACTATAATAACCTTGGTTGTAACTTGGTGTACGTGCAAAACTGAAGGAAGTCGTGAAGTTGGGAGGAACGGACTAAAGGGAATCTGCCCAGCAACAGAAGAATCAGAGTTAGAAAGAGAATTAAACCAATGAGATGACCAGTGAGGAGTGGCAGTAAGGAAGTTGGAGAACTAAGGAGTGGCAAGAGTATAAAAGTTGCAGCGCAAGGAAAGATCGATGTTATCCTTCGTGAGGAGCTGCAAGACTCTCCGACTCTCTCTGGATCTAAGGACCATCACATCGGTGGTAGGACTTGGATTTCTGCAACTAAAGAAGAAGACGGTTTTTAGGACGTTTCCATCAAGAAAGAAGATTTCCAATTTTGACGAGTGAGGACGAGAGATGAGTTTTGAAGGGAACCATTTTCCAACACTTGTCAAGATGGATTGATGGATTTTTCTTTCTTTGTTCTTACTGTTTTGGATTGCGGTTTCGGTCGAGGACCTTTCTGACTTTGGACAAAGTGGATCGCCTCGGCTGAAGACCGTTTTTCGGACAGTGCGTTTCAAGTTGCTTGGCCGGGCAACTTTTCCCGTTTTCCTCTCCAAATTGGATGGATCACAATTCCCAGCTACAGCTTCAATTAACATAGGAAAGTCAGGGTTAGGGTAAGACAAATCAAACAATAATCATTTTATTATTATAAACTTTTGAATTTGATCTGTAATCTACTATTGGAATATTTTATGCTGTATGCTTGCACCTTGCTATATTATCAATAAATTCTCGATTGCATTTAAAGTGAAGAAGTGGACATTAGATAACTTTTGTTATATAAGGTTGTGTGTTAAACAAGGTTCTAACAGGTTAACTCTAGCCAAACAAATTAAACTTGTCCTTGGAGCTTATTTTCCCAGCCACTAAAATTAACCTAGCAACTCAACAAGTGCACACATCGTTTAGATCAGTAGTTCTCAACCTTTTTGAGTCGCGACCCCCAATTTAACATGAATGTTGTCCGCGACCCCCGCTCACTGAACACAATCTCATACGCACAGTTCAGATGATACAAAAAAAGAAACAAAATGACCAAAAAAGACACAAAATGACAAAAAAAAGACACAAAATTACCAAAAAAGGAAACAAAATGACCAAAAAAGACACAAATTGACCACAAAATAATAAAAAAAAAGACACAAAATGATCAAAAGAGACACAACATGACCAGAAAAGACACAAAATGACCCAAAAAGACACAAAATGACTAAAAAAAGACACAAAATGACCAAAAAAAGGAAACAAAATTACCAAAAAAGACACAAATTGACCACAAAATAATAAAAAAAAGACACAAAATGATCAAAAAAAGACACAAAATGACCAAAAAAAGACACAAAATGACCAAAAAAAGACACAAAATGACCAAATAACAGACAAAATGACAAAAAAAAAGACATTAAGTGACCAAAAAGACTAAAACACATTAACACATGAACACTTTAACACAGTGGAGACAGAGCTGACTTCCAAAATGATTTGGTGACCCCCAGAAATCATCTCGCGACCCCAATTGGGGTCCCGACCCCAAGGTTGAGAATAGCTGGTATCTGTGGTTTATGGGTTATCCTACAGGTGTTGTTCCGGCTTAAGCAGGGCAGGTGCTCGGATCAGGCAGTTAGCGCTAGGCGAGTCTCTTCACCACCAGTTTATAAAGTCCCTAAAACACTTATTGTGATAAAATCCATAGTGTAGAGAACGAAACCCCTTAGTGGAGAGCTGGTCCAGAAGTCCCTATTTTCAGGGCATTCTCTAGGATCAAACAGTGTGTGGTGTGTGTGTGTGTGTGTGTGTGTGTGTGTGTGTGTGTGTGTGTAAATGACTAAAACCACTAAAGCTTCACTTCAACAAGCTGCAGAAACAGAAACAAACAAGAAACTGTAAATAAACTCTATTCTTTTGTGCACAAATGTCAATAAACACACACACACACACACACACACACACCACAGACACACACACACACACAAACACACATACACACACGTAAACAAAGAGAAAACTGGAAATCAATTGTAATCATATAAATTGTTTGGAGTGAAACAAGGTTACAGTGGGAGCGTCCACACACACACACACACACACACACACACACACACACACCACACACTCAGTGGATGACATAATCATCATCTCTCTGTGGTTAAAGGTTCAAACTGAAAATATCATCAAATCTAATGTTGGATGTGAGAGTTTCATTTTTAAACAGTTTTTATGATAATTTATTGTTATAAATGTTTAATAGTAACAGTCTTGACTAAATCTTTAATGTATCAGTTTAATACATGAACTATAAATTAATAATATTCAGAACTTTCTATCTTCTGTCTTTCAGCCTTTTTTAATTTTACGTCTTTTTGTGTCTTTTTGGTGTCTTTTTTGTCTTTTTTTGGTCTTTTTGTGCCTTTTATTGTGTCTATTTGTGTCTTTTTGTGTCTTTTTTAGTGTCTTTTTTGTGTCTTTTTAGTGTCTTTTTTGTGTCTTTTTAGTGTCTTTTTTTCTGTCTCTTTTGGTCTATTTGGTCTTTTTATGTCTTTTTGTGTCTTTTATTGTGTCTTTTTTGCCTTTCTGTGTCTTTTTTAGTGTCTTTTTTAGTCTATTTGTGTCATTTTTTCTGTCTCTTTTGGTCTATTTGTGTCTTTTTTGGTCTTTCCATTTAACTGGTGTCACTTCTGATCTGTTAGAAAATGTGTAATCGGCCTAAATGTTTGAAACAGTCCAGGTCTTTATTTAGTCCCAGTCTGCTGACTGTCCTGTAACTCTCCTGCAAACATCTGCAGCTCACATCTGATTATAACTGAGTGAGTCTGTGTGAGCTGTTGGCTGTTCACTGTTTTTCCTCGTATAAACTCAAACGGTCCAGACGTTTCCATGCATGAAGCTTTAAACGTCTCTGTTGAAGGCTCAACATGTTTTATAACCCAGAGGAGTTCATCATGTTCCACTGATCTCACTTTAATATTAGATCTCTGCACCTGCTGACGTCTGAAATGTTCCAGTACAACAACTGGAACAACTTAAACCTGAACCAGCCTCACTGATCTCTGTTTAATGTGATTTTAATGTGATTTTAATGTGATTTTAATGTGATTTTAATGACTCCTGCAGAGAGAAAGCAGCTGATTCATGCAGCAGAAGATTTAACTCTCTGTAGTTTTGTTCTGTTTCCTCCATGTCTGACTCCTTCCATCCTGCCTGTATTCACCTTAAAACATGTTTAAATACCATGTTGGTATATTTTTCACCTATATGACCTGATAATAATAATAATAGATTTTTTATTCTGACTTACTGGATCAACATTTAGAACCAAAAAGAAACAAAGAAAAACCAACATAAATGTGATCTTGTGATTGTGTGTGATCCTGTCATCAACTCTGGTTTTATTCTAGTGGGACTCCGTTTGATTTGATCTGGTGTGTTTAGAGGAACAATGTTGGTCATTTTGTGTATTTTTTAGTCATTTTGTGTGTTTTTTCTTAGTCAATTTGTGTTTTTTTTAGTCATTTTGTGTGTTTTTTTGTCATTTTGTGTCTATTTGTGTCTTTTTAAGTAATTTTGTGTCTTTTGTTTGTCTTTTTTGGTCATTTTGTGTTTTTTGTTGTGTCTTTTTTAGTTATTTGTGTCTTTTTTTGCTCATTTTGTGTCTTTTTTAATGATTTTGTGTCTTTTTTTGCTCATTTTGTGTCTTTTATAGTCATTCTGTGTCTTTTGTGTCTTCATTTTGTGCCTTTTTGTGTCTTTTTTGTGTCTTTTTCAGTCATTTTGTCTTTTTTGATGAATATTAAAATAAACTGTCCTGCAGAGATTTTAATGCAAATGTTCAATAACAGCAGCAGGAAATGATAAAGAGTCAGTTATGTTGTGACAGAAAGCGATGCAGGTAATTAATTATGTGTTAGTGTGTGTCAGTGTGTGTGTTAGTGTGTGTTAGAGTGTGTTGGTGTGTGTTAGGAGCCTGATGACCAGCTCAGCTCTCACAACAAAGAATCTGCAACATGAATATTCATGTTCACAGACTGAGATTAATATGAAGAATCTCTGCAGGAACTAACTGTAAAATTATAATTATATAATATGAATAAAGACCAACCTGTCAACAGACCAACACACACACACACACACACACATACACACACACACACACACACACACATACACACACACACACACATACACACACACACACACACACACAGGAGGAACACACTCTGACTAGCCCTGTCACCATAACACATTAGGACGATATTTTTTTTGTGTGTCATTTTGTGTCTTTTTTGGTCATTTTACATATTTTTTGAGTCATTTAACATATTTTGTGGTCATTTTGTGTCTTTTTTTTGTCATTTTCCATATTTTTTATATTATTTTGTGTCTTTTTTGGTCATTTTACATATTTTTTGTGTCATTTTGCGTCTTTTTTTGGTCATCATCAATATTTTGTGGCCATTTTGTGTCTTTTTTTGTAATTTTGTGTCATTTTTGGTCATTTTACATATTGTTTTGTGTCTTTGTGTGTCTTTGTGTGTCTTTGTGTCAACCCCGTCCTCACACTGCTTCATGATTCAGAGGACAGAAATATAAATATAATGTTTCTCTGCTACAGAGAGCTGATTGTTGACCTGCTGCAGATCATCACGTTACTGAGTTAAACTCTCCTGCTGCTGCCTCACTCCTTCTACATGCTCCTCTCTGCTCCTCTCTGCTGCAGGCTGCGCCTCCTGCAGGCTGCGCCTCCTGCAGGCTGAGCTGTGTATTAACTGTCTGTGTGCTGTCCAATGAGCTGGTAAATAGAGAGAGAGATAAATGGAGGATGAGGAGGAAGGAGCAGCACAACACATGGACTCATCTGGGCTCAGAGTCTGATTTTATTATTTAACTCTATTAGACATTCATAAATAAACACACACACACACACACACACACACACACACACACACACACTCTGTTCAGCAGAAAGCACTTAGAGCTCATACGTTCCTCGAGGGTGCATTCTTTCAAAATAAGAGAAATATTTCTATGGATGCATATTCTAAAAATGCTTCAAAATGATAATAAATCACTTGTCTCTCAAATGGCTCAAGTTTTTTTTAGATATTCTGCAAAAGACAGCACGTGTCACACTAAAACACTTTATACAGTCATGGAAAAAATTATTAGACCTTCTTATGTCTGGTTCAACTAAAGGTTCATTTGTTTGGACAAATATAATGATAACAACAAAAATATCTGATAAGAGTTTAATTTAAGAGCTGATATCTAGACATTTAACATGGTTTTATTGGTGATGATTTTGGTTTTTATCAATAAAACCATGTTAAATGTCTAGATATCAGTCTAGTAATTTTTACATCTATTTTTAGTCATTTTTTCATCTATTTTTTTGTCATTTTGTGTGTTTTCGGTCTTTTTTGGTCATTTTATATCTATTTTTTGCCAAGTTATGTCTATTTCAATAATGTCTGTCCTTTTATGGTAATCTATACATCTTTTTTTTTTTTAATTTTGCATCTATTTTAGTCATTTTTACATCTATTTTTGGTCATTTTGTGTCCTTTTCAGTCATATTACCTCTTAAATTAACCTCTTATATATATGAATGCTTTATATATATGAATGCTTTATTTCGGTTACAAAAAACAACAAAAAAGACAACAAAATAAAATCATGTTTTTACAAAAGAATCCATCAGACAGCAACCGAAAAAGGAACAGGCTGAAGCCCCAAGGCTTATTTTTGCCTCTCCTGTACCATCTACATGTATACATTATATACATTACATTAACTGAGTAATTCACATTGTTACAAAACACATGATAGCTTAGACTGAAAAATCAAATTCAATCAAATTTCATTGTAACCCTTGATAATTTTAGATTTTAAAGTCTTCTTGAAAACTAACATAGATTTACACATCTTTATTTCATCATTTAGTCCATTCCATAATTTTACACCCAAAACTGACACACATCTATATTTGAGATTAGTTCTGACTTTCTGAGTTTCAAACATTAGCAACCCCCTTAAGTTATAAATCCCCTGCCTTAATTTAAACATTTTTTGAATACAAACAGGAATTGACATGTTTACCACTCGAAACATAATTTCTAATGTTTTTGAATATACAATGTCCTGAAATTTTAACGTGTGTGATCTTATAAAAAGCTGATTTGTAGAATCACGGTATCCAACTTCATTTATTATCCTGATAGCTCTTTTCTGCAGTTTAATTATTGGATCTAGGTTTGTTTTATATGCATTTCCCCAAATTTCAACACAGTATGTCATATAAGGCAACACAAGTGAAAAGTACAGCAAATGAAGGCAGTTCTTATTCAGTAGATCTCTTGTTTTGTAAAGGATAGAAATAGACTTGGATAATTTCTGTTTTATATATTTTAGGTGAGGCTTCCAACAAATTTTATCAGACATCTTTGTTGTTTTCATTATATTTGTCCAAACAAATGAACCTTTAGTTGAACCAGACATTAAAATGAACAAGAAAGTGAAGAAAACAAGGTTGTAATAATATTTTCCATGACTTTATTTACTATATTTTGACCCTCTTCTCTCTCTCAGCTGGTTCTTGCAGGCTGTAATCTCCCGTAGGAGTAGATGAGACCTGGTCCAGCTCTAACCTTGAGGATCATTAGCTAATTGAAGCGTCTCTGGCTGGGAACGGGAGCAATATGTCGCCTTAACGAGGGAGCCGTTTAGAAGTGATTTGGGAGGCAGGGAGCGTCTCCTGGAGGAGCCCAACGAGCCGAGCGGAGAAATGAAAGGATTCACATGCAGCCAATGACATTCACACTGGTTATAAAGGGATAAAGCCAGGCCTTAATCCCTCTTTCTGGGCTTAGAGTCCATTCAAAGGGGAGATAGTGAACTTCAACACAGCACACAATGACAGATAAATCCTCTGTGTCGCCGTTTTAACCTTTAAAAACCTGATTTTTTTTATCCAGCAGCTGAATATGAACTTTAAACTTGTTCACAAGCAACAAAACAGCTTCCATCATTTCCATGTTTCCGTGTCTCTGCAGAGGAAACGTGACGTCAGAAACATTTTACTGGACACAGAAATATTCAACATTAACCTCTAAATGTCAGCCTCAGACCAGCAGCTAATCCTTTTGTTCCCCAGATGTTTCTGCTCCATTAAAATGCTTTTTTAGAAGTAAAAGTTGCACAAAAAAGACTTAAAATGGCAAAAAAAATCTTGAAAATACCAAAAAGAGATTAAAAATACAAAAAACAAGACGTGAATGCCCCAAAAATCCGCAGAAATGACACAAAATGACCAAAAAAAAGGACGTAAAATTAGCAAAAAATACCAAAGAAAGCCGTTAACTGCCTCCATCAGATCAAATGTGTTGGTGCCCCGTGTGAGGCAGCATGTGATTCAAACATCTCTCAACTTCCTGCATCAGAGTCCAGACTCAGACCTGCAGCTAATCCTTTTGTTTCCAGATTTCTCTTCCCTGATCCATTTAAATGCTTGTTTTAGAGCCATTTTACCAACATTTGTGTGTTAAACAAGCAAACTGACTCCTTCAATACTCTGACTTTCCTTCATGTTATTGATTATTTGGTCCGTTTCACCATCTGTTAATAAAAAATAAATATTTTGCACAAGTCCTGGCTGCAGTTATGATGTTATGTTGCTTGTTTTGTTGATGTTATGTTGCTTTGTTTGTTGGGGGTCGTAACAACATACGATAAGTAATGTACTATAATTTATATGTCATAAAACTGATGCAATCATGAGCCATGATGGAAGATATGCAGGCTGTCTCTCCAGAGGAGGTCAGGAGACAAAGTATTATAAGAAAAAAAAACAAAGGGACGAGGTCAGAGTGGACGAACAACTTTCAGCTGATGGAGTCCTGTGTTACATGCAGCTCAGATATTAGAAATGAAAACATATTTCAACCTAAACCAACAATCTTCTCTTAAAGCTAAACACTTAGTTTTTCTATATTGTTGCTGGAACAGCTGCAGGACGTTCTGCAGTGATCGCACAGGAAAAATGGTGACGAACTTCTTGTTAGATATTACTTTAATCCTTATATCAGGAGAACCTGGTCTCACAGGAATCCGTGGAATAGCCATGGAATCACTCAAATTTCCCTGAAACTGACACGGATTTGGCTACAATGCAAGTTAAAGACAGTCATATCCCGTGGCTATTCCATGGATATTTGTTCCTATTGGTTTGTTCCAAGTCACGTGACTTTCAAAGTCCCGGCGGTCAGAACAAAAAACATGGCGGACAGTTTTGTCATTTTTAGTGAAAAAATTAATATTTTGACTTAGTTTCTGCATAAAAATTGATTTTGATCAAATTTCTAGGGAGAAATATATGTTTTATTTTTTAAATCTTCGCTCAGTGAATGTACATAATCACTTTGTGGCGAAGATCTCGCCAGAAAAATCATCAAGTCATTAACTTGCATTGTAGCGAAATCCGTGACAGTTTCACGGAAATTTGAGCGATTCCGTGGCTATTCCACGGATTTTGAGTTAAGCGAAATCCGTGGCTATTTCACGGATTTCTGTGAGACCAGGTTGGTTAAGCTGTTTCCATTGATAATAAATGCACACAGCTGAATATAATAAACCAATGTGTTTACAGCATCTTTACTGGTTTACTCAGCAGAGTCCTGCAGACCAGCAGCAGGACACAAAGGGACAGATAGACACAAACTGTTGAGAAGGAAAGTTGATCCACACACTATAAGTTTCCTGATGAGGCCGGTACACGCCGTCCCACAATGCACCTGGGCTCCTCACACACAAAGACATTCATTGGCTCCGACTGTATTAATGCAGTTCAGCTGGAAAAGACCTGAAACCATCAGGATTTAAACCAACAGGAGAGAGTGTGTGTGTGTGTGTGTGTGTGTGTGTGTGTGTGTGTGTGACAGACACTGAGAGATGGAATGAGGGAGAGCTGCAGCAAAGAGGAGGAAAAAGCAATTAAAGCATCTTCTCTCACCTGGTCTCACGGGACGACACACACACACACACACACACACACACATGCAGACACACAAATGCGCGCACACACACACACACACACACACACACACACACAAACAGACACACGGTCACACATACGGGGAGAATGAGCTGATTAGGGCTGTCAGACAGGTTTATTAGGTGTGTGTGTTTCTCTCTCTGTGTGTGTGTGTGTGTGTGTGTGTGTGTGTTTCTGTGTGTGTGTGTGTGTGTGTGTGTGTGTGTGTGGTGGCTGTCAGGCGGCGGTGGCGTGGCGAGCAGCTCAGCTGGGTCATCGTGTTTATAATTAAGATAAGACTAAGAGGACACCGCTATCGCTGCTCTTTCATTTCCATCCTCCTCCTCCTCCTCCTCCTCCTCCTCCTCCTCCTCCTCTCTTTGTCTCCTCCTCCTCCTCTGTCCCAGTTTTCCCAGTTTTCCCATCACTCCCTCCTCTCTGAGTGCAGGAGGCAGCAGGTCAAAGCTGCTCTGATCTCTGATAACCTGAGAGAGAAAAACTTCTTCTAGAGGGGCACCATGTGTGTGTGTGTGTGTGTGTGTGTGTGTGTGTCTGTGTGTCTGTGTGTCTGTCTGTGTCTGTGTGTGTGTGTGTGTGTGTGTGTGTGTGTGTGTGTGTGTGTGTGTGTCTGTGTGTGTGTGTGTCTGTGTCTGTGTGTGTGTGTGTCTGTGTGTGTGTGTGTGTGTCTGTGTGTGTGTGTGTGTGTGTGTGTGTGTGTCTGTGTGTGTGTGTGTGTGTGTGTGTCTGTGTGTGTGTGTGAAAGAAAGACAGAAATAAAGACAAAGAAACAAAGAAATGAAAATATCAGAGAGAAGGAAATGTAAATGCTAAAAAAGAAATAAAATGATTGAAAGAAAGAAGAAAAACAAAGAAACAAAGATTGATGGTTTGAAAGTAAGACAGAAATATATTAAGAAATAAAATGAAAATACTGACAAAAGGGAGAAAAAGGGAACAGAAAGCTAGAAAATACAGATAGAAGAGAAGAAAGAGAGAGAGAGATGATGATGAGGAGGAGGAGGAGGAGGAGGAATAAGAGGAGGAGGTGAACGAAGAATAAGAGGAGGAGGTGGTATGTGGGGAGGACTTATGTGAAGAGGTGTGTGAGAAGGTGATGGAGAAGGAGGTGGTATGTGAGAAGGTGATGGAGAAGGAGGTGGTATGTGAGGAGGTGGTATCTGAGGAGGAGGAGGTATCTGAGGAGGTGCTGGTATGTGAGGAGGTTCTCCAGCCTCTCAGCCTCCTGTCCTCGTGGTATCTGAGGAGGTGCTGTAAGTGAGGAGGAGGTATGTGAGGAGGTGCTCCATTCTTTCAGCCTCCTGTCCTCCTGTGTGTGGTATCTGAGGAGGAGGTGGTATATAAGGAGGAGGTGCTCCATCCTCTCAGCCTCCTGTCCTCCTGTGTGTGGTTTATAAGGAGGAGGTGCTGGTATGTAAGGAGGAGGTCCATCCTCTCAGCCTCCTGTCCTCCTGTGTGTGGTTTATAAGGAGGAGGTGCTGGTATGTGAGGAGGAGGTCCATCCTCTCAGCCTCCTGTCCTCCTGTGTGTGGTATCTGAGGAGGAGGTGGTATATGAGGAGGAGGTGCTCCAGCCTCCTGTGAGGTATCTAAATGTAGATCTTAATGGTTTGAGTCTGGCAGCAGACTGACTCTGTGATGTCCTAAACTGAATAAATCAATATTTCTGATAGTGAATAATGTGTTTGGTCCATTGGAGTGGAACTCTGAGTGGTTTTCTACCAGAGTGGTTCCCGTCTGGTGCCCAGTACTGAACGGTTCTTTGGTTTTTAACCACAAAAGAACCAGTTCCCGGCCGGAAAAACTGGTACCACAGTGGCACCGACTCTCTGCTGATCCTGAACCAGGAACCGCTACGTCAGGATCAGGGGGCGGGGCTATCTGACCAACAAGACCAATCAGTGCCTTTAGAGAAACCAACTAAAACGTATCTTTCATTTATTTGATTTGTTTAACTGCAATGTGATTGATACGGGCTGGTGCTAGCGTGCATCAAAATTGTTTCGTTTCGTTTCGTATCGTCCGCCCATAAAAACTCCCCTAAGGTCGTTTCTAGCAGCAGCTCCGTCTGGAGTTAGTGGCGCCCCCTAGAGGCCGTAGTGATTCAGAGTATAAAGCACAAAGAGTCAGTATGGGAGGGGAGGAGGAGACCAGGACTCACAAGAACCCAAAAAGACGTGAAATTACAAGAAAAAGAGGACACAAAAAGACAGAATTACCAAAAAAAGATGGCGTTAACTGCCTCCATCAGACCAGTGTTGGTGCCCCGTGTGAGGCAAAAGGTCAGCATGTGATTCAAACATCTCTTAACTTCCTGCATCAGGTTTTTACTGAACTATGTCACTTCCTGTAGTCACGTCCTCCTCCTAACTACTTCACTTCACCATTAACATCATATATTTCCTTTTTAAACTTTCTTTTAGAGCCCAACCAGGAACTGTTTGGCCCTAACCTTCGAGAAGCAGCTGCGAGATGTGAAAATCAACATCAGTCGACTCTCCACCATGTTGGCACCTTGTTGCATTAAACAATGTTCAAATTGCCAAATGCCAAAATGTTGTTCAGTAACGCAGCAGCTTCTGTTAAATGACCGGAGAGCTCCTAGGACAACAGGTGCGCTCCAAAGCTGAGCCGCATTTTATACTGAAACACCTTCCTGTTACACTGAAACACCTTCCTGTTACACTGAAACACCTTCCTTTGATAGTGAAACACCTTCCTTTAATAGTGAAACACCTTCCTTTTATACTGAAACACCTTCGTTTTACACTGAAACATCTTTATTTTACACTGAAACACCTTCCTTTAATAGTGAAACACCTTCCTTTTATACTGAAACACCTTCCTTTTATACTGAAACACCTTCCTGTTTCACTGAAACACCTTCCTTTTATACTGAAACACCTTCCTTTTATACTGAAACACCTTCCTGTTTCACTGAAACACCTTCCTTTTATACTGAAACACCTTCCTGTTACACTGAAACACCTTCCTGTTACACTGAAACACCTTCCGTTTATACTGAAACACCTTCCTTTAATAGTGAAACACCTTCCTTTTACACTGAAACGCCTTCCTTTTACACTGAAACGCCTTCCTTTTACACTGAAACACCTTCCTTTTACACTGAAACACCTTCCTTTTATACTGAAATCTCAGTAGTATTTATGAGTGTTTCAATAACTCAGTTGTGTATATAAAATAATTTCAGTTGTGTGTATAAAATAATTTCAGTTGTGTGTATGAAAGCCCCTCATATTGTTTATAATATATCTGAGGGTAAAGTGAGGTTTCCGTCTCTCTGGTTGGTTTTTGCTGGAATCAGAGCGGCACTAAGACCTGAACTTAGAGAATATTCCAGAAAACACATTTCAGATGCAGCCGATCAGACTCAGACATCTCCTCTCTGATAAAACATAATCCTGCCTGTTTTTACACCACGCTGGTTCACATAATGCCAAATAAATCCTGTTTCTTCCTTCAGTTAACAGGCAGAGTGAACTTTAAAACCTGACATCTCCAGATTAGCTGCTGCTAGAAACCTGTTCATTACCACCACACACTTTACATTCCTGTTAAACACCAGCTGAACCTGCTGACAGACACCAGATCCTCCTGCTGGAATATCATTTTCGGTAATTTTGTGCCTCTTTTAGGTCATTGTGTCATTTTGGGTCATTATTTGTTCATTTGGGGTCATTTTTGGGTCATTTTGTGTCTTTTTTTGTCATTTTGGGGTGATTGTGTCTTTTTTTTTGTAATTTTTGGTAATTTTGTGTGGTTTTTTGTCATTTTTTGGTAATTTTGTCTCTTTTTAGGTCATTTTTTGGTCATTCTGTGTCTTTTTTAGTCAGCTTTTGGTCATTTCGTGTCTTTTCTTGTAATTTTTTGCAAAATTTGTGTCTTTTTTGTCATATTTTGGTAATTTTGTGTCTTTTTTGGTCATTTTGGGTCATTTTTGGGTCATTCTGTGTCTTTATTTGTCATTATTTGAGTGATTTTCTGTGAAACTTCTAAATCTAAGGGTTTTTTTTTATCTTATCTTAATTTAAGGTAATTTTTTGCTCTTTCTACATTCTCCTTTGTCCTGTTAACAGGCAGAGTGAACTTTAAACCTGACATCTCCAGATTAGCTGCTGCTAGAAACCTGTTCATTACCACCACACACTTTACATTCCTGTTAAACACCAGCTGAACCTGCTGACAGACACCAGATCCTCCTGCTGGAGCCTCACATCAAGACAAGGAGCTGCTGCTCTCAGGGCTTTGGGGCATTTTGTGTCTTTTGTCATTTTGTGTCTTTTTGTTATTTTGTGTCTTTTTTTTGTAATTTGGGGTCATTTTTGGGTAATTTTGTGTCTTTTTTGAGTGATTTCTTTTGTCATTTTGTCAATTTGTGTTTTTTTGGGTGATTTTGTGTCGTTTTGTGTCTTTTTTTGGTCATTTTGTGTCATTTTTGGTCATTTTTTGGTCATTTTGTGTCTTTCTTGGTCAATCTGTATCTCTTTGGTCAATGTGTCTTTTTTGTAATTTTGGGGGGATTTTGTGTTTTTTTGGTCATTTTGTGTCTTTTGTCAATTTTTGGTAACTTTGTGTGGTTTTTTTAGTCATTTTTTGGTTATTTTGTGTGGGTTTTTTTTGTCATTTTTTGGTAATCTTGAGTGGTTTTTTTTTGTCATTTTTGGTAATTTTGTGTCTTTTCTGGGTGATTTTTGGGTAATTATGTGTCTTTATTGTCATTTTTTGATAATTTTGTGTCGTTTGTGGTTAATTCGGGTCATTTGATGGTAATTTTGTTTCTTTTTTTAGTCAGTTTTCGGTCATTTAGTGTCTTTTTGGTAGTTTTGTGGGGTTTTTTTGGTCATTTTGGGTCATTTTGTGTCTTTTTTGTTCATTTTGGGTCATTTTTTTGTCTTTTTTTGGGTCATTTGTGTCTTTTTTTGTCTTTTTTGTCTTTTTTTTTGGGCGACTTTCTGTCCTTTTCTTGGTCATTTTGTGTAACACTTCTAAATCTAAGGGTTTCTTTTTTAACCCGGTTAAAAAAGAATAATCGAACCATCTGAACCAAACAAGAAACTTCAGGTCATTTTTTGCTCTTTCTACATTCTCCTTTGTCCTGTTAACAGGCAGAGTGAACTTTACAACCTGACATCTCCTGACAAACACCAGCTGAACCTCCTGCTGGAGCCTCACATGAAGACATGGAGCTGCTGTCTGAGTGTTTGTGAGGTTCAGATCTGTGCAGGTTCAGCCTGCAGAGACTCTCAGCTCACTAATTGGCTCAACTTGTCCACATGGAGAGCGTTCAGCTCCACATAATTACTGTCGGGGCGTTTCATCCGACGGGAAAATGGGATTCATGAGTGAACGCGATTGTTCCCGGGAACTATTTGACTTTGTCACTTTGATAGTTTTTTTTTTTGACGTGTTCGTTTTACGTCGTCCGGCGCGTAAATCATCCTCCGACAAACAAAGACAGGCCAGAGGAGCTGAGAGCCTCCTCCTCCTCCTCCTCCTCCTCCTCCTCCTCCTCCTCCTCTCTGCACACCTTTCAGCTGGGTGATTAATGAAACATGTAACTCATTTATCATCGCTAATGTCACTTTCCTTAAGACCTGATTTTAATGCTGACCTAGTGGAAAAGACATCTCCGGGAAAGGGGGAAAAAAAAAAAAGGAAAGAGGCAGGAGGAGAAGCAGCTTGCAGCAACCTTGAGATGTCTGTCCTGTCATATGTCAACCAGCGTGTGTGTGTGTGTGTGTGTGTGTGTGTGTGTGTGTGTATTAATGGGGTGATGTTGGACTATTAAAACCATTAGCGTTGATCTTCCCGTCACAGCGGTTCGTTCAACTCTGCAGCGTTTGATTCACTTCACAGGTCTCACATTCTTTTGTCCCTGATGCTCTCATTGCATGCACACTGTAAAAAAAAAAATGTTGTTTTTATGGTAAAAACCAGCAGCTGTGGTTGCCAGAACTTCCCCCCAATGTAACCCTATGGAGAGGCTAGAGTAGAGCTAGGGGGTCACTTTGTGTCTTTTTTTGGTAATTCTGTGTCTTTTTATAGTAATTTTGTGTCTTTTAAAAAAAAATAATTTTGTCTTTTGTTGGTAATTCTGTGTCTTTTTTGGTAATTTTGTGTCTTTTTATAGTAATTTTGTCTTTTTTAAATAATTTTGTCTTTTTTTATAAATATGTGTCTTTTTTGGTAATTTTGCGTCTTTTTATAGTAATTTTGTGTCTTTTTTATATAATTTTTTTGTCTTTTTCCAATCATTTTGTGTCTATTTTAAATAATTTTGTGTCTTTTTTGGTAATTTTGTGTATTTTCTGGTCATTTTGATCCTGCCTCCAGCTGGTTTTACTCTGCTGGGTCACTGTGACACTGAGACTCTGTTTACTGACCTGAGTGTATGTGTGTGTGTGTGTGTGTGTGTGTGTGTGTGTGTGTGTGTGTATTAATGGGGTGATGTTGGACTATTAAAACCATTAGCGTTGATCTTCCCGTCACAGCGGTTCGTTCAACTCTGCAGCGTTTGATTCACTGTCTCACATTCTTTTGTCCCTGATGCTCTCAATGCATGCACACTGTAAAAAAAAAAATGTTGTTTTTATGGTAAAAACCAGCAGCTGTGTTTGCCAGAACTTTACTTACGGTAAAAAGATATTAGCACTGTTGATTTCATGTTTAAGATTGACATTTCATTCCATTTTTTTTGCTGTATAAATACAGTTTTTCCATCAAAAGAAACGCTGTTCTGTCACATAATTAACAAGAAAATACTTAAAATATAAATGCTGCATGAACTAAAGATTTGACCATTAAATATTACAGTATATTTCTGTTAGAGATATGGTTTTTTAGTACATTTAACAGTGAGAAAATGTGTTTTTACAAAAGATAAATGCAAAAATTACAGTAATGCTTGTATATATATTACATTAAATACAGTGTATTTTACAGTAGAGTAATGATTTTTTTTTTTTAAATACTGTTTTGGCTGATATATATTTTGTGTAATTTTTGGGTGATTTTTGGGTAACTTTGTGTCTTTTTTGTCATTTTTTGGTAATTTTGTGGTCAATTTGGGTCTTTTTTGGTCATTTAGTGTCTTTTTTGGTCATTTTTGGTAATTTTGTGTTTTTTTGTCATTTTTGGGTCATTTTGTGTCTTTTTTGTCATTGTTTTGTAATTTTGTGTCTCTTTTGGTCTTTTTTGTTCATTTTGTGTCTTTTTTTAGGGCAATTTTCTGTCCTGTCATATTTTACAGTAGAGTAATGATTTTTTATTTTTTTTTAAATCCTGTTTTGTCTGATATATACATTTATAGTGTTTCATTGTGACTGAAACTGAATAAACCCATTTATCATTTTACGTCTTTTTCTGTCATGGATTAGCCGTAAAATCTACATTTTTTAACATTTTATACAACATTTTTTACAGTGCATGCATGTGTGTGTGTGTGTGTGTGTGTGTGTGTGTGTGTGTGCGCTGCCCTTATTTACATATGCATATTGTGCTGAACACACCTCTGCAGGGCGCGGGTCACTTCCCTCTCCTGCAGGACTCATATTTTATATTTTATCTGCAGCTGTCGTGGCTGCTCGCTGACTGGAACCTTTTATTTAACATCTCTGCTCATTTAAAACCTTTGTTCTATTGTTTCTATTGTTTCTACTCTTCCAGGTGTTTTAGTGCATTTACCTCATGTGAAACTAAAGCTGCAGGATATTAGAAGTTGAGAACATCAAGTCTGCTTTAACGCTGTTAATAAAAACATTAAAATGTTTTGATATTTTAATATTTATCTGTTAATTTAACCTTTATGTGACTCAGAGGAATTAGCAATAAGAACACTATTTTATAACTGTGTCAGGTTTTATTAAAAAGTATGAACTCAGAACCAGGCAACAACCCCCAGGTCTGAAAAGTGAAAAGGCTTAAATGTGAATTCTTTCTAACATCCAGCAGGGGGCGACTCCAAAAAGTGTCAAAAAAAGACACAAAATGACCAAAAAAAGACACAAAATGACCGAAAAAGATACAAAATGACCAAAAAATGAACCAAAATGACCAAAAAAGACACAAAATGACCAAAAAAGATACAAAATGACAAAAAAATGAACCAAATTGACAAAAAAAAGACAGAAAATTCCGAAAAATGATAAAAAAAAGACACAAAATCACCCAAAAATGAAAAAAAATGAACCAAAATGACCAAAAAAGGCACACAATTCCCCCAAAAAGACAAAAAATACACAAAATGACCAAAAAAGACACAAAATGACAAAAAAGACACAAAATGACAAAAAAAAGACACAAAATTCCCCAAAAAACGACAAAAGACACAAAATGACCACAAAAAAAAACACAAAATGACCAAAAAACAACAAAAAAAGACAACAAATTACCAAAAATGTTGGTTAATTAAACTAAATTAAATCCCTGAATTCTACATTTTCTTTAAAAATCTGAATATTGAAATTATCAAATAAATGTTGTCATTTTTGGGTGATTTTGCATCTTTTTTTGTCATTTTTGGGGTGATTTTCTGTCTTTTTTTGGTCAATATGTGTCTTTTTTTGGGTTAATTAAACTAAATTAAATCCCTGAATTCTACATTTTATTTCAAAATCTGAATATTGAAATCATCAAATAATTTTTTTGATAATTTGTGTCTTTTTTGGTCATTTTGTTTTGTTGGTGTTTTTTGTCATTTTAGGTCATTTTTGGGTGATTTTTGTGTCTTTTTGGTGATTTTTTTCATTTTGTTTGTCATTTTGTGTCTTTTTTGGTCAATTTGTGTCTTCTTTCGTCATTTTTGGTCATTATTTGCTTATTTAGGGTCATTTTTTGTCATTTTTGGGTGATTTTGTATCTTTTTTTGTCATTTTGGGGCGATTTTCTGTCTCTTTTTGGTCAATATGTGTCTTTTTTGGGTTAATTAAACTAAATTAAATCCCTTAATCCTACATTTTATTTAAAAATCAAAACATTGAAGGTATGAAATAAGTGTTATGAGATGAAAACAACAATATTCCTCTCTGAAGCGTTGTTGTCAGAGTGTCCTGAAGCTCTGAGCTGTTAGAGATCTGCTAATGGAGTCAGAGAGAAGAAGAAGAGGAGAAGGTGACAGAGTGTGAACAGGTACGCTCTCTCTCCTTCACCCCCCCCCACCTGTGTGTGTGTGTGTGTGTGTGTGTGTGTGTGTGTGTGTGGTTATTAAGCGGCTGTCAGTAGGAGGTACGGGGCTCCATCCATTAACCCTGAACACCTCTGGGCCCCTGGCCACCCTCTGTACACACACACACACACACACACGACAACACAGTGACACACACACAGTGACACACACACACAGGGCCCCAGGACGTGTTGTGCTACAGGGTCCTCTGATGGAGGTGATGCATCCTCTGAATCACTGAGGTCACTGCTCACCTGCACTATGTACACACACTGTTTACACACTATATACACACTATAACATGTGCTGTATATACTGTAACAACACACTGCTGCAGTTCTGCATGTACAGTAGAGAGACCGTAACAACCTACACAGTGTATAACAGAGGTCAAACTCTAATTACCTGGAGGCCTCTGGAGGCAGTATCAACATGACCAAAACAAGACACAAAATTACTAAAAAAAGACACAAAATGACCAAAAAAGACACAAGATTACTATAAAAAGACACAAAATGACCAAAAAAGACACAAGATTACTATAAAAAGACACAAAATTATTTTAAAAAGACACAGAATTACAAAAAAAAGACACAAAATGACCAAAAAAGACACAAGATTACTAAAAAAAGACACAAAATTATTTAAAAAACACACATAATTACTAAAAAAAACACAAAATGACCAAAAAAAGACACAAAATGACCAAAAAATACACAGAATTACCATAATTGACACAAAATTATTTTTAAAAAGATACAAAATGACCATAAAAGACACAAAATTACAAAAAAGACACAAAATTATTATGAAAAGACACTAAATTACTTTAAAAAAGACACAAAATGACAGAAAAACAAAACAAAATGACCAAAAACAGTAATTAAAGGGACCTTCCACACACAACACGGTAAAGTGCCATTCATATAAAACTCATATTAAACTTTCATATCAAGGTGGGGGCCACAATTGGCCCACGGTCCGCCAGTTTGAGACCCATGATTTATACTGTATAACTTATACTGATGCATTAACGTATTTACAGTAATTAGACAGTAATAAACACGGTGCAGAGGTGAACGGGCTGCTCGGCACTTCTTACTCTGAAATAAATAAAAACATATTTAAGAGATTTAGATTTAGAGTCTTTATTGTCATTGCATGGTAGTATAAAACAATGTGTTAGCACAATGAAGTTGAGGCACAGCTCTCCCGTCAGTGCAAAAAAGATAAATATGAAATAAATAACCGCCTGGACACAGCAGACTAGAGATTATTCTTTCAATAAATAATAAACTGTATTCAGACGTTGTGAGTCTTTTGTAGAAACCAAGTCTAGAAGAGAAGAACCGGGGCAGTAACAATATCTACTGAGATTAAGATCAGAATCACTGGAAAAAAGTTTAAAGGTGTCAAAGTTTAGATTTGCATGTGTGTTTTTGATTATTAAGCAGATTCAGGAGCTAAATAAATACTCTGAAAGCATCAAAAAGATCAGTCCAGTCTAGGGATGGGTACCGAATTCGGTACTTTTATAGGTACCGACCGAATTCCGTCGGTACTACCGAGTACCGATTCATGTAAAATCAAACGTACCATGTTTCGGTACCTAAACGGCGTTAACTTTAAACCGATCATTGATTTCAACCTGTTTTCATTTAACGTCTTTGATTAACAAGCGTGCCGACGATCGCACTATTTTTTTATTTACCTCCTCGTCTGGTCCTGTCTGCTCACCGCGGCCACTAGCTGCTGCCCTCTTCCACCCCGGCGCAGAGACGAACAGCCGGCTCTAGGCCTGCTAGCCGCCAGCTGCTATCTCTCCAATGTCTCTACCCGGGCTTGGCCTTCGTCTGCCTCCAGATTGGACCTTCCTTACTCCGTTTGCTCTCTCCATTCTTCTGTAGACCAGTCATTAGCAGCTAGCAGCTAGCTGCTGTATCTCTGGTCCTCCGCTAATACTCCGCTAATACTCCGCTCTTCAACTCAGGAATATTACCTGCCACTTTACTCCAAACTGCCTCGCTGAAATTAAATCCCTCGGACTCCTGCGTCATCCTCGATATGTGCACAGAGCAGCCCGACTCAACTTTGTTTATTCCAACCATGCCACGCCCACAATACTGTCTGACCGGTGCTGCGCCGCACAGCTACGACGTCATCACAACAAATCACACGTGCACTTGCAACATTTTTTTTTTCTCCTCCGTGCAACCTGAGAGCTCCTCTGCATTCTTTGCAAAATGCACGTTCACTCAACAATAAAGAACTGCTCATCCTGGATTTTATATTGTTTTGATATATTTTTTAAAGTTTTAAAGTTAAATTTTGAGAAATAAATATGTTGAATTGAAAAAAATAGATTTTATTATTAAATAAATTAACATTTATTACCCCATAAACAAACACAAAAGTACCGAAAATTGGTACCGTTGAGTACCGGTACCGATTCCCTGGTACCGGGTATCGGTACCGTATCGGTTCAAATGTGAACGGTACCCATCCCTAGTCCAGTCAGAGAAATGCCAACAGTCATTATTCAGAAACTGTCACATCACAACTATACTTTATATCGATCCTATCTATAACTACACATATACAGAGACAAATCTATCTATCGATCTTTCTTCCGGTAAATATAGATATATATATATATATATATATACACGTACATATATAGATAAAAACTCATCTCTCTAGATATACATACATATTTAAATATACATTGCATTCCCCAGCTGCAGTGATGGTGCAGAGACAGCCTTGGTTGTGCTATGAGAT
>NC_081525.1:703507-715605 GCF_030273125.1 Centropristis striata | reverse complement strand
CAGGAGGAAGAGTTTCTGAAGGATTTGAACACTGAGGTTCTGTTTGTGGAGCTTTTTTAAGATTTACACTCTGAAAGGGTTCATTTTTCTGTGTTTTTTTAACCCTTGTGCCCCTAAAAAGGGTTAAAATTCTGAGAATTACTTAATGTTTGGTAGTTTTGAAAAAGTCTGAAGTTGTTGACGAGATTTAGGGGAAAAAAATATTGATGTATGGTGATTTAATGGTAGTTTTTGTTTGCGTGGCCTTTTTTGAGAGGCAGTAAATGTACCAACGGAGAATAAAAGACATGAAAGGGTTAATGACAATGGATTTCAGAATGTATTACCATGCCATGCTGAGAGTCTACCGTAAAGATTGATAGATTGTGGGGAACATAGGACCCTTTTTCTGGAAAAGGGTCCTATGTTCCCCAGTATGTATTGCTACAGGGGAACATAGGACCTTTTTTGGGAAAAACGGGGAACATGGGACCTTTCTGGGGAAAAACGGGGAACATGGGACCTTTTTTGGGAAAAACTGGGAACATGGGACCTTTTTTGGGAAAAACGGGGAACATGGGACCTTTTTTGGGAAAAACTGGGAACATGGGACCTTTTTTGGGAAAAACGGGGAACATGGGACCTTTTTGGGAAAAACGGGGAACATGGGACCTTTTTTGCGAAAAACTGGGAACATGGGACCTTTTTTGGGAAAAACTGGGAACATGGGACCTTTTTTGGGAAAAACGGGGAACATGGGACCTTTTTTGGGAAAAACAGGGAACATGGGACCTTTTTTGGGAAAAACAGGGAACATGGGACCTTTCTGGGGAAAAAATGGGGAACATAGGACCATTTTTGGGAAAAACTGGGAACATGGGACCATTTTTTCTAAAAAAAATGGGGAACATAGGGCCTTTTTAAAAAAAAAAACGGGGAACACGGGACCTTTTTTTCTAAAAAAAAACGGGGAACATGGGACCTTTTTGGGAAAAACTGGGAACATGGGACCTTTTTTGGGAAAAACAGGGAACATGGGACCTTTTTTTCTAAAAAAAAATGGGGAACATGGGACCTTTTTGGGAAAAACGGGGAACATGGGACCTTTTTTGGGAAAAACTGGGAACATGGGACCTTTTTTGGGAAAAACGGGGAACATGGGACCTTTTTGGGAAAAACGGGGAACATGGGACCTTTTTTGCGAAAAACTGGGAACATGGGACCTTTTTTGGGAAAAACTGGGAACATGGGACCTTTTTTGGGAAAAACGGGGAACATGGGACCTTTTTTGGGAAAAACAGGGAACATGGGACCTTTTTTGGGAAAAACAGGGAACATGGGACCTTTCTGGGGAAAAAATGGGGAACATAGGACCATTTTTGGGAAAAACTGGGAACATGGGACCATTTTTTCTAAAAAAAATGGGGAACATAGGGCCTTTTTAAAAAAAAAAACGGGGAACACGGGACCTTTTTTTCTAAAAAAAAACGGGGAACATGGGACCTTTTTGGGAAAAACTGGGAACATGGGACCTTTTTTGGGAAAAACAGGGAACATGGGACCTTTTTTTCTAAAAAAAAATGGGGAACATGGGACCTTTTTGGGAAAAACAAGGAACATAGGACCTTTTTGGGAAAAACAGGGAACATGGGACCTTTTTGGGAAAAACTGGGAACATGGGACCTTTTTTGGGAAAAACGGGGAACATGGGACCTTTCTGGGGAAAAATGGGGAACATAGGACCATTTTTGGGAAAAACTGGGAACACAGGACCTTTTTTTCTAAAAAAAAACGGGGAACATAGGGCCTTTTTAAAAAAAAAAATAAACGGGGATCATAGGACCCTTTTGGTGAAAACTGGGCAAAACAAGACTTTTTTTTGTCACCGTCTGCAGCAGATTTCCTCCTCCAGACGCTCGTCTAAACACAGAATAGAAAGTGAGAACATTACGCCACTTTTTGTGTTTTCTGTCCAGATCGTCTCCATCTGAACGGAGCTTTATGACGACAGTTAGAGCCGTCAGACTCTGTGACAGTGTCTGTTATTTTTTCCCATGCTCTCTCTCTCTCTTTATATCCAGTAATGGTGGTCTGTCGTCTCTTTAATGAGTTTCTCTCCATCGATCCTCTAAACCTCTGATCTTTCCTTTGTCTCTGCTGCGCCACCGTCTGATGACACAAAGAGTCTCAGGAGGGAGAAAAGGTTGACAGGAGCTCAGAGCTGTCAGGATCCTGTTTAAATCCTGATGTGGATCAGGATCTGGATTTGATCTGGATTTAGAACTAAAGAGAGCAGATGGAGGAGAGGTGATGGAGGGAGATAAATGATGTCACTTTCTGGGTTTAAAGTTGAGAGAATGAAAGTGTTGGAGGCTTCAGGTCACATGTTGCTGATTCCACATTTAGAGAATCAACTCTAACATTCGTCATATATATCATTTCTCTACAGAAAAGAAGAGGATGATGAAGAAGAGGAGCAGCAGAGAGAGGAGGAGGAGGAGGAGGAGGAGGAGGAGGAGGAGGAGCTTTAAGTAATGAAATGATAAATGTGGAGGATAAATGAGTGAATGCTGGATGGATAACAACGTTTCCTGAGAGAGGAGCAGACATTAGATCAGACATTAGATGAGGAGCAGACAGTTTTTTTTAGGTTTTTTACTGGTGAAGAGGTGGATGATGAAATGAGGAGAGTCAGTGATGGAGGATGTTTGGGTGGAGGAGATTCAATCTGAGGAGGAGCAGGAGACACATGGATCCTCTAACGCAGGAGGACAGACGGAGACACCAGGTCATAGAGAAGACTTCTAACTGAGACAAACGTCTTATTTATATTTGGAGGACGAGGAGCAGCGTCTCTGAGACAGACAGAGGACAAGAGACCCCTAACTCAGCACTTAGAACATGGAGAAGTCAACAAAAACACTAAAAATAAGATAAAAGAAAAGTGAAAAGAGAATAAATATACAAAGAGAGAAAAAAGAAAGAGAAAAGAGAAGGAGAACAGGTCAAAGCTGAACAACAGATCAGCTGTTCATTCCTCTGAACAGATTCAATTAAATCAGACATGTTGAAAAGGAGGAGGAAGAAGTGTAAACCCCTTCTCCTCTCATTATTATTATTATTATTATTATTATTATTATTATTATTATTATTAGGGCCACGGGGCGATCCCACTACTGTTATACTGTGGATTTATTCTTCTTCCTCTTCTGCTACAAAAATTATATATCAAAACGTGCCGTTTGATCGGTATCAGTGTGCTAAAAATACACATTCTGGACTAAATTACTAAAAAAAAAAGACACAATTAAAACAAAAAAAGACACAAAATTACTAAAAAAAGACACAGAATTAGCAAAAAAGACAAAAAATTACCACAAAAAAAGACACAAAATAATTAGAAAGACACAAAATGAACCAAAAAGGACACAAAATTATTTAAAAAAGACACAAAATTACAAAAAAAAGACACAAAATGACCTAAAAAAGAGCAAGTTAACAGAGTACTGAGAGCAGAAGAGTCTCGTGAGGAGAGGATGACTAATGACACGTCTCTCCTCTGATAGATCTCATTAATAAATCATAACGCAGCGTCTCTTCTATTATTATCTCTCAGATTAAACTGGAACACACTTCACTCCTCACAGTGACTGCGTGGTGCGTTCAGGTGCTGCAGGGAGAGAAGGAGACTGTGGATATAATCTGAGCATGAAGACAGTAAATAGAGTTATGATAGAGATCTGCTGACTGGACAGTTTTCCTTCAGATCATAGAAGAGAAAGAGTGTCAGCTTCACCTGTCACTCTGTGTTCAGGTGAGTTTAATACAGGTGGTTCAGTCTTTAACAGGTAACATCTACAGTCATGAAACATGTCACACCTCCTTGTTTTCTTCAGTTTCTTGTTCATTTTAATGTCTGGTTCAACTAAAGGTTCATTTGTTTGGACAAATATAATGATAACAACAACAATATCTGATAAGAGTTTAATTTAAGAGCTGATATCTAGACATTTAACATGGTTTTATTGATAATAACCTTAAATCATGATGAATAAAACCATGTTAAATGTCTAAATATCAGCATTAAAGGAATGTGAGAACAGTTTCCTTCCACACGTCCAAACACAAACATTATTAATAACCTGACAGATAAAATAGATTCTGAGTCTGAGTCATTTTCTGCTCTATTAAACCAAAACAACAGAAATATTCTCAATTTTCTGGAGCTGGTTTCATAGTGGAACATCCCTTTAATGCGCTCAGAGACATTAATATCTGTTATATATATTATATATATATATATATATATATATATATGTATTAATATCTGCTTCATGCATCCAGTGGAGATGAACCAGTTAAACACGTCACACTGCTGCTGATTAATGGATCAATTAAAGGAATTAATGAGCACATTAACATAACTGATTATGTTTAATAAATGATGCTGATTCTGTGACATCACTCATTAACACACACACACACACACACACACACACACACACACACATATACACGTATATAAACACTGTCTGTGTGTGTGTGTGTGATTAAATCATTTAATAAATTAAATTACTCAGATTAAATCCCTAAATATGTTACAGAAATTAATTAATTTTTTTTTTTTTTTCATTTTATTCACATGATTTTTATGTCATTTTTTTATTGTTGTTTGTTTGTAATGTAACTACATGATTTATGTTTTTTGTTATTTTGGAGCTGAAAAATAATAATTGACGGTTTGTTTTGGTTTGTTTTTGTTTGTTTCCATCACTCACTGTTTATTAACTTCACATTCATGTTAAGCGGCTTTGAGAACCTTTTAAAAGTGCTATAAAAATCAAATGTATTATTATTATTATTATTATAAATATCAGCACATTCTTTAAACATTTGAACCTTATGAAGTTTAGATTTATTCACAGAAAAAAAACTGAAGACTTTTAGTTTAAGATGCAAGTGAAACAAATGAATATGTTTCAAGGAAGCCACACACACACACACACACACACACACACACACACACTCTCTCTCACACACACACACACACACACACACACACACACACACTCCACCGTCCATAAACAAAACCCAGTTTGTTTGTCTTATTCCCAGTTGAGTCATTGTTTTTGTGTTTGAGCTGACGGGAAGAAGAGAAGAAGAGCCTGACACCACCAGCACACTGTGTGTGTGTGTGTGTGTGTGTCTGTGTGTCTGTGTGTGTGTGTGTCTGTGTGTGTCTGTGTGTGTGTGTGTGTGTCTGTGTGTGTGTGTGTGTGTGTGTGTGTGTGTGTGTTGTGTTGCCAGCTGGAGAGCTTTTGAGTTGTAAAGACACAGTTACACACACACACAAGCTTCTGTTGTTGTTAAAAATACAGACTGAGAATTAATAAATGAGCATCACACACACACACACACACACACACACACAGTGTTCTAGATAGTTTAGAGCCAAAGTTGATTCTAAAAGCAGAGCAGCGTTTATCTCCAGCAGAAAGAAGCTTTCAGCTGCTGAGAATCAGGATCTAATCTACCAACTAGCGCCGCTAGCGGCTAAGCTAACGGGACGTCATCTGGTATAAGTGATCTGATTGGCTCAGAGCTACCTACAGACGCTCGTAGCGCCCAATAAACGGCTCCGGAGGATCCTAAACCCCGCCTCCTCTACAGAAACATGAATAGATCTGTACTAGGGCTGGGCGATACGGCCCTAAAAGAATATCACCATATTTAAGGCTATTTTTGCGATAACCATTATTCTTCATGATATTACAAAATACTTAAAAAGATATAGAAAATGTGTTTTTTTTAAGTCTGTATAAATAAATGAAAGTCTAAAATGTAGTGTGAAGTGCAAATCTCAACAGTTGCCAAATACAAAAACGTTTACTCTTGACTCTAGAGCAGTAGTTCTCAACCTTTTTGAGTCGCGACCCCCAATTTAACATTCATGTTGTCTGTGACCCCCGCTCACTGAACACAATCTCACACGCACAGTTCAGATCACCCAAAAAAGAAACAAAATGACCAAAAAAACACACAAAATGACAAAAAAAAGACACAAAATGACAAAAAAAATGAATAAAATGGCCAAAAAGACACAAAGTGATCAAAAAGACTTAAAATGACCCAAAAAAAATCACAAAATTACCAAAAGTGACACAAAATGACTAAAAAAAGACACAAATTGACCAAAGAAGACACAATTTGACCAAAAAAATACACAAAATGACCAAAAAAGACACAAAAAGACTAAAACACATGAACACTTTAACACAGTGGAGACAGAGCTGACTTCTAAAATGATTTGGCGACCCCCAGAAATCATCTCACGACCCCAATTGGGGTCCCGACCCCAAGGTTGAGAATAGCTGCTCTAGAGTATGAGAAAATAATAAAAAATAACCATTTAGGGGTTCTGGGGGCATATTTTAATGACATTTTGTAAAGGAGAATAAAGGTTCTTGTACGTTTTATATAAGGCTCTTATTTTGACAGTCTTCTTGTGAGTTCTGTGGTGGATTCTGTTAACACACCGTGCTCTTATTTTGACAGTCTTCTTGTGAGTTCTGTGGTGGATTCTGTTAACACACCGTGCTCTTATTTTGAAAGCTGCATGTGTTTAGCGACAGAGAGTAAGTAGCTTTATGTGATTAAAACAACTTTAACTGTTAGCTAACGTTAGCCTTACGCCACTAAGTCAAGAAGTAGGAACGTTGCCGATATCATGATATGCATTTTTTTTATCCGTAAAAAAAATATACCGATATTATCGTGAACGACATGATATAGAACACCCCTGATCTCTATATTAGTGATCTAGTCTGCTGTTAGCCAGGCTACATGTTCTTCCATAAAACAGTAAAAATCTTGTATATTTAAAGAAAGATACTAGTTTTTAATGTTTTTCTACAAGGGCTTAAAACTGTTTTGTTCAGGGAGGCATTTTTAGGTTGTCCCTAGATGTTTTTATTATTCATCTCTTAATAATCTACTTTATTACCTGTGTCTTTTTTATCTGCTGCTGATTTTAATGTGTGTGAGTTTTCTCTCAGTCTTTTTGTCTATTTTGTTTCTGGTTTCTGTAGCACTTTGAGATTTCTTTCTTTATGAAAAGTGCTTTACAAATAAAATGTATTATTATTATTATTATTATTATTATTATTACATTATGTCTGTCGTCCCACTGATAAATTATTATTTATCAACAGTAACACACTGTCATTTAGTAGGTTTTGACTGTAAATCTGACACAAAATTACAAAAAAAGACACAAAATTACAAAAAAAAGATACAAAATTACAAAAAAAAGACAAAATTACAAAAAAAAACACAAAATTAAAAAAAAAAGATACAAAATTACAAAAAAAGACACAAAATTACGAAAAAAAGGACACAAAATTTAAAAAAAAGACACAAAATTACAAAAAAGACACAAAATTACAAAAAAAGACACAAAATTTAAAAAAAAGGACACAAAATAAAAATAAAAAAAGAAGAAAAATCTGAAGTTTTCTGTAGTTTAAGAGCTTTTTGTAGAAACTTCCTGCCTGGATCTGCTGGTTCATCAGTAGAGGATGCATATAAACTGCTTGTTTCTCTTCCTGTTTATTTTCCAGCAGCAGGTCACAGCGTGGCTCTGATCCCTCACTGGCTTCCCACCCACCTATGATCCCTGAGTGTGTGTGTGTGTGTGTGTGTGTGTGTGTGTGTGTGTGTGTGTGTGTGTGTGTGTTAGTGGAGACAGCTTCTGGTCTTCTCCTGCTGCAGGGCTTTTGTTCCTCTTTAACCTGAATGATTGTTGTTCCAGTGAGTTTCACTAGTTTGACTGTAATCTGATTACTGACTCATCAGCTGTTCATCAGGATTTAACACATTTGTGCAGAAAAACTAGAGCTTTTTGTTTATATCTTGCAAAATCTTTTACAATGAGTATAAAAAGTAAAGAGTTGATGTGTTTGTTGTTGTTGCTGCTGCAGGAACATCATGTTTGCTGCTGTTAGAGCTGAAGTTTACTCTGTCTGATCAGACTACCTGGGGGCCACTGGAGGCAGGATCACAATGACCAAAAAAAGACACAAAATGACTAAAAAAAGTCACAAAATGACTAAAAAAAGTCACAAAATGACTAAAAAAAGACAGAAAATGACCAAAAAAAGACACAAAATTACTAAAAAAGACGGAAAATTATTTAAAAAAGACACAAAATTATTAAAAAAAGACACAAAATTATTTTAAAAAAGACACACAACTATTAAAAAAAGACACAAAATGACCAAAAAATGACACAAAATGACCGAAAAAAGACACAAAATTATTTAAAAAATACACAATTATTAAAAAATACACAAAATTATTTAAAAAAGACACACAATTAATAAAAAAAGACACAAAATTATTTTAAAAAGGACACACAACTATTAAAAAAAGACACAAAATGACAGAAAAATGACAAAATTATTTAAAAAAGAGACAAAATGATTAAAAAAGACACAACTATTAAAAAAAGACACACAATTATTTTAAAAAAGACACAAAATTACTAAAAATGATACAAAATTACCAAAACAGTAATTAAAGGGACCTTCCACACACAACACGGTAAAGTGCCATTCATATAAAACTCACATTAAACTTTCATATCAAGGTGGGGGCCACAAAATATCATCACGAGGGCCACAATTGGCCCGCGGGCCGCCAGTTTGAGACCCCTGGTTTCCTCCATGAAATCATTCTGCAGTGAAACAAACACTTTGTCTAACAACATGAAACCATTTTTCATGTTTCTGATTCTAAAAAAATCAGTTTCCACCATAAATCACCTGACGAGTCTCTGACCTCATCATGACGTCATTAATCACAAGATCACGTTGTTTATTAATCTTCATCTTGTTGTTATAAACAGTGAGAGGATGGAGGTGTGTGTGTGTGTGTGTGTGTGTGTGTGTGAGGATAAAAACAGATGATGATGATTTGTTCGGACTGAAGCAGAAGAAGAAATCAAAGACAGACAGGAAGAGAGACGCAGCCAGAGGATGTTCAGCCAGCACACACACACACACACACACACACACACACACACACACAGGTCAGTAAACAGAGTGTGTGTGTGTCTCAGTGACCCAGCAGAGTAAAACCAGCTGCAGCACTACAACAGAAAGAAAGACAAACTGTCTCACTTTGTTTTTCTCAGCAGAAGAAATAAAAACCCAGCAGAGTGTCGATACGTCGAGTCAAAGCAGAATGAATCATAAAACATGTTGATTTGTTTGATATGTTGTAGGGCTGGCCCTAAAAGATTATCACTATATTTCAGGGCATTTTTTTGTAATAACGATATCATAGACCAGGGGTCTCAAACTCTAATTACCTGGAGGTCGCTGGAGGCTGGATCAACATGACCAGAAAATACACTGAATTACCAAAAAAGACATAAAATTATTTAAAATAGAGACAAAATTATTTAAAATAGAAACAAAATTATTTGAAAAAGACAAAAAAATTATATAAAAAAGACACACAATTACTATAAAAAGACGCAAAATTACCAAAAAAGACACAAAATTACCAAAAAAGACACAAAATGACCCTCTAGCTCTACTCTAGCCTCTCCATAGGGTTACACTGGGGGGATTTTTTGCCAAATATTTTGTAAACTGTTTGGTGAAACCCTTAGAAAAGTCATAGCACACTTGTCATGGGCGAGCTGGTCCATTTTATACTTTTTAGTGTATGTGTGACCAAAACTCTGGGAGGAGTAGTCGACGGAAAAAATAAACACCACGGAAGAATAAGAAGTAGCACAATAAGCCCATGGAATAACAATTAGTGTGCTTTTGCAAGCAAGCACACAAAATAAAAATAAGCCCACGGAATAACAATTAGTGTGCTTTTGCAAGCAAGCACACAAAATAAAAATAAGCCCACGGAATAACAATTAGTGTGCTTTTGCAAGCAAGCACACAAAATAAAAATAAGCCCACGGAATAACAATCAGTGTGCTTTTGCAAGCAAGCACACAAAATAAAAATAAGCCCACGGAATAACAATTAGTGTGCTTTTGCAAGCAAGCACACAAAATAAAAATAAGCCCACGGAATAACAATCAGTGTGCTTTTGCAAGCAAGCACACAAAATAAAAATAAGCCCACGGAATAACAATTAGTGTGCTTTTGCAAGCAAGCACACAAAATAAAAATAAGCCCACGGAATAACAATTAGTGTGCTTTTGCAAGCAAGCACACAAAATAAAAATAAGCCCACGCAATAACAATCAGTGTGCTTTTGCAAGCAAGCACACAAAATAAGCCCGGTGAATAGTAGTTCGTGTGCTTTTGCAAGCAAGCACACAAAGTAAAAATAAGCCCACGCAATAACAATCAGTGTGCTTTTGCAAGCAAGCACACAAAATAAGCCCGGTGAATAGTAGTTCGTGTGCTTTTGCAAGCAAGCACACAAAATAAAAATAAGCCCGGTGAATAGTAGTTAGTGTGCTTTTGCAAGCAAGCACACAAAAATAAACCTTTCTATGATATTCTATAAACTATGTATCTATTTATAGAGATGCACCTGAACACAGTCAGAGAGGACTCAGGTGAGTCGGTTCAGTCGGTCTGTGAACTCGTCTCTCACAGCTGATCACACACACACACACACACACACACACACACACACACACTCTCCACTCTAATTCCTGCTGTGTGTGTGTCTGAGCGTCTCTGTCATCATGTTTGATCTCATCGACCTCCAACACTCAGACCTGCTGCTGCATCACAACCTCACATTACTGCTGACAGCCTCTGGTGTGTGTGTGTGTGTGTGTGTGTGTGTGTGTGTGTGTGTCTGTGTGTGTGTGTGTGTGTGTCAGGTGAACAGAGGTCTTTCTGCTCTCTGTCGCTCATATGAACGTGTTTACAGCTCGTGTCTGTTTGTAGCGTTGGTCAGTTATATTCTGGAGTTCCTCAGGGTTCAATTCTGGGACCACTTTTAAATTCTGAACTCTCTGAACTGCACGTTTGTTTTTCTTTAAAAAAAAAAAACGCCAAAAAACCCCTCCGTTTATTGTAGAAAGAAATTGTAAAAACAGATGTTATCATCAGAGTTTGAACTTTCTGACGGTCTTTGAACGGATCATTAGTTTACGGAAGTTTCCGTTATAAAACGTGACTAAAACGTGTTTCAAAATGTTGATATTAGTGTCAAAATATCTTTATTCTCCATGTGTCATTTAAAATAAACCAGATCCTGTTAAAAACATTAAATTCTCCTCAGAGACACTGAAGACATGACTGATTCTGCTGAGAATCTGTTTACACAGAGCAGAGAGGAGAGGACAGGAGAGGCTGGAAATATGAGAATACCTCAATATGTGGAGGAAACTCTTAAACTATGTTTTTGGTCATTTTGTGTCTTTTCTGGTCTTTTTTTTTTATAATTTTCTGTCTTTTTTTGGTAATTGTGTCTATTTTTTTGTCTTATTTTGTTAATTTTGTGTCTTATTTTGGTAATCTTTGGTCTTATTTTGGTAATTGTGTGTCTTTTTTGGTAATTTTTGGTCTTATTTTGGTAATTTTGTGCCTTTTTTGGTCTTTTTGTCTCTTTTTGGTTTTCGTGACACTTGGAAAAGTGTTGAATACATGCATTCCATTTTATTCTATAAAAATGATTTAGTTTCTATAGAGTTACAGGAGATTTCACACATCGCAGTGAGAAAGGAGCGAAAAAGTTCAGAGGATCAAAGTCGTCCACAGGGTTAAAATCACACACTTGTGCAGGAAATATTGACTTTGAATTGAAGAACGGTGAGATAGAAGAGAGACGAGATAAATAAACTCTGAATGCTGCTAGAGAGAAACCCTACAGCTCATTATTTCACCTCTTCAGACTGAAGACTAGAGTCCAGAGACTTTTTATTAACGTCTGAGAGGGTTTAATCTGGTTCCCATAGAGAACACAGAACGTCCTGCTGTGACTCCTGTCCAACACTGACCCTCTGGGCTGATGAACGCTGTTACACTGGTTTTACTTCTGCCAGCTCGTCCAATCAGAGAGAAGAAACGTCTGCAGGGTTTCATCATCAACCCAGCAGAGATAAAAGCTGTTATCAGCAGCCTCAGATC
>NC_081525.1:678507-701007 GCF_030273125.1 Centropristis striata | reverse complement strand
TTTTTTAATGATATTCAGCCAAGTAAAACTAGAGATAATGTCAAATATATTTAGTATAAGAATGTAGAACTAGATATTATCCTCATTTTACCTCTTATATGTTATATTTGCAACCTGTGTTCATATTTGCAACATGGACATTTCTGTGTGTGAAAAATAATTTTCAAGATCAGATTTCTTTTGTTTCTTTTGGGTTCAAAATTTTAATCAAGTAAGTCAAAGTTAAAAATGAATTATCAGGACATATAAAAGGTGAGATAACGCTGAAAAAAACTGACACCAACATGGCATGGTGAAGATTTTTAACGGGTATTTTAACGGACATAATAGCCGAAGATATCAGAGGGTTAAAGGAGCAGCAGACTGGCTCAGAGGGAGGAGAAGGAGAAGGAGGAGCTGCAGCATCCTGAATCTTTCTGCAAACTGCAGAGTCAATAGGAAGTCTGGTGATTGATCTGCTGCTGCAGGCTGTGGTCCAGGCTGCAGGAGGATCACTGCAGCACAATCACTCTCATCTGTCTGATCGAGGTTTAGGAAACTAGATTTTGTCAGATCATGGTTCCTATAAGTTAACATTTTCCTCACACACAGACTTCTCTGTATGTTCCACTGCAAACAGCTGTTTCCTGCTGTGTTAACGCTCTGAATGTGGTGTACAGACTGGAACTTCTGTCTTGATTTTAACAAATTAGTGAACGTTTTCACTATTGAGTTTAGGAGTTGGCTGTTCAGTTCTGCACCTTGCTGTCTCCTCCAGATATCAGCACTTCTGCCCACACAAAAAACAAAGAAAGCAACACTAAAATAACAAACTTGCTGCTTCAAAAACTGAAGTCCATAGTGACATCACAGCAGCTACACTGCAAAAAAAGGTGTTAAAAGAGTTAATTTCTTATTTTAAGTGTTCAACATGCTTATTTCTAGATTTAATAATCTTAATTTAGTAAATCTTGTCAAGGTAAATGATCTGTCCATGCAGCAAGATCATTTCCCTCAGATTTACTGTTTTTATCTTGTCTTAGAAACACCTTTTTGCAGAATGTCATGTACAGACTCTCTGACAGCTGATGAACAGGCCTGCAGGCTGTCAGACCAGGACTCTGTGGTTCATAAACAAGAGGAACATCTTTTTAAAGGACAAGAAGAACACTGACTCACTCGTCTACGGCTGCATTTACCGATCAGACATAAACCTTCTGTCATTTCTCGATGATGTGAGCAACTTCAATAAGATCCCTGTTCACCTCCATCGTGCTAAATACTTAGGGGCAAATGTTTCCAAGGCTGAGAACTGGGGACTACTCAGACAAATAAAGACATTTATTGATTTATAGCAAGTTTCAGAAGAAATAACAAAAAGAGAACTTTCTTCAGGCTGATAAACTAAATGCAGTGGTGAGGCATTGAACAAAGAGCGCCAACTCCTAAAACAAACAAACTGAACCCGTCTTCCTGCTGCACTGAGGAATAATGAACCGGGTCAAGAAGCGAACCATTCTGGTATGAACTCTGGCAGTAGAAGAACACTTGATGTTGTCGTTTTTGCACAAAGCACAAGCTAGCAACAGCAACCGGGACATCAGGAACCTGCAGAACGTTACAAAAAACAACATGCAAGCACACAGGTGGTAGATAGTTTCAGCTTCTCTTTCACACATGATTCAGAAGCTTCAGGTGAACCTGAGTCCTGCAGGCTGCAGGGACGCTAAATAATGGAGAGCAACTACTGTGATGGGTTTGATCAGTGAAACATGTCATAATTATCAGAAAATAAATCTCATTTTGCTGAATTAAGCCCCAAGACGAGTGCAAAGGCAACCAAGGCGACCACTCCAGGCCTCACACTTTGGTGGACCACCCTGATGCACACAGAGCTGAAGCTGACAGGCCCACAAACACTCGTTTTTGCACAAAGCACAAGCTAGCAACAGCAACTGGGACGTCAGGAACCTGCAGAACGTTACAAAAACCCAACGTGCAAGCTCACAGGTGGCAAATAGTTTCAGCTTCTCTTTCAGACATGACTCAGAAGCTTCAGGTGAACCTGAGAGTCCTGCAGGCTGCAGGGATGCTAAAGAATGAGGATTTTAACAGTTTTGGGGGAAATTAACAACAAAGAAATCTCATTTTGCTAAAATAAGTACCAAGATGAGTGCAACCAAGGCAACCACTTCAGGCCTCACACTTTGCTGGACCACCCTGATGCACACAGAGCTGAAGCTGACAGACCCACACATGCATCTTTAGTCCAGAACTGAAGCTGATGTTCCAAGAAATAATAAAATATAAGAAACAAGAAATAACAAAAAGAGAACTTTCTTCAGGCTGATAACCTAAAAGCATAAGTGAGGTAGAGAACAAAGGGTGCCAACTCCTAAAACAAACTAAACCCATCTTTCTACTGCAATGTGGAATAATAATAATAACCGGGTCAAAAAGCAAACCATTCTTATATGAACTCTGGCAGTAAAAGAACACTTGATGTTGTCTTTTTTGCACATGATACTCAAAGCACAAGCTAGCAACAGCAGAACTGAAGCTGATGTTCCACAGTCAACGTGTCCTCAGACAGACTGAAGCCAGCAGCACCAACATGACTGAACCAGACTCAGTCCCGTCAGTATAAAGACCCAGCCATCATCATCATCATCATCAGCATCACTCACCTGAAGCAGCAGCAGCAGCTCCCAGGTCTCCCTGCAGGCCCCCGGGGGTCGGGGGGACCGGCCTGGTCCAGGACTTGGCCACTGGAGGAGGGCCGACCCTCAGCACCCCGACGTACTCCACAAAGGTCCCGGGGAAGTCCCCCTTGTCCTTGGTCCTCTCGTTGGTGCCGTGCAGCCACCCCTTGGGGCTCCGCTCGTCCCCGTCCTGGTGGTCCCGGCCCGGCGCCGCCAGCAGCCAGGCCCTGGAGACGCTGAGCAGGTCCCCGGGCTGCAGGCTGATGTCGTCCCCGCGCTCCCGCTTGTACTCAAACAGCGCCCGGTACTGGAAACTGTCGGACGCCATCATAACCGGAGTTTATACGGGGATGAAGCCTGAGATCTGCTGCGTTCAAAAGACTGAAATAATCCCAAACTGAAACTCTGCTGGTTAGAAATCCCTGAGGAAAAAACTGGAACCGGAGAAACTGGTGACGGCGCCTGAGATTTGCTGTGTCGTGCTGACTCGGAGGACACAGTGGAAGATAAAGATCTGATCCCTGAGGTGGAATTTGACACCTTTTTGAGTCCTACGAGCCCATGAAGAGCAACCTGGTAATCCAAAGAGGAGCTGAATCAACAGTCGGCTGGTCCTAGATTTGGTTAAATATCCGTGTAGTTCTTTAGAAATCCACAGTAAGAATCCGCCCGTCAGTCTGAGGCCTCCACCTGCACACACACACCAACTATTCCTGTCGGGGTGAGGAGGAGGTGGAGGAGGAGGAGGAGGTGGAGGAGGAGGTGGAGGAGGTCTGAAACTGCAGACTGAAACAGTTTTCCGAGGACGGGCCGACCTCCAGACGATGCCCCAAAGCTTCTGCAGGTCGTTTTTTTTATGTTAAAACTGAAAAAAAGTCTTTACTGAGCCTGATCACACACACTCACACACACACACATATTCGCACTAACACACACACCTGAGGAAATCCACTGCAGTGCAGAATTTGTCTTCTTGTTATTGGGAGCGTCCCCGTGTGCACTCTCTCTCCTCTTTCTTTCTTTCTTTCTTTCTGTCTTTGCAGCTTCCTGAAGCAGACTCACGCTCCTGCAAACTTAAAATCAAGTTATAACATTAATAAAACACACTTTTATCCATTTCAGAGGACTTTGCATGCAGGAATATGATCATATAGCTCAGGGGTCGGCAACCTTTACAAACAAAAGAGACATTTATTCCCCAAAAAAAGGGGGAAACAGTCGGAATGCAGCCAAAAACCTTATTTTGAGCCTCAGAATGAAGATAAAACAGCCTTCTAAATCTAAATTAGCCTACAGACATTACTGATAAGTCATAATAAGCATTTATTTATATGATTTTATCAGAATGCAGTGAGGACCTGAGTGCAAATGAGAGGCTGGAAACCAGCTAAATAAAATGAATATCTCAGGAAAACTAGGAAAACTCAAAACTAGACTTGAATTTGCAAACATTTAGAGGTTATGGCTTATGCTTTGTGCCTACACCACATTAAATACATTAAATTTAAAGAATTAAACGTTACATTTTGCATAGATTGTTTGTTCAGACGGGCTGAAGAGCCACATGTCTGCATGTCAGAAACACATTTAGTGATTAAACTCATAACAAGTCATGTAAAAGTAGATATGTGGAGAATATAGAGAATAAAAGCCTCCTGCAGCTCTCTGGGACTCTCAGACTCTCAGCGTGACGAGGCGAATCTCAAGTTGTGCAGACAGCAGCAGCAGACACACACACACACACACACACACACACACACACACACACACGTGCACACTCACCGCTCAGACTGGCGGGCCGAGTCCCGCTGGTCCCGCTGGTCCCGGTGGTCCTCCCCCGGCCCCTCGGTGCGATCCGTCCGCTTCCACACGATCCGAACCCCGCAGAGCGATCCAGACCTGACCGAGCCGAGACAGATCCAGGAGCCGCTCGGTGCTGCTGAGAGGCACTGCTGATGTCAGTAAACCCCTCCTCCTCCTCCTCCTCCTCCTGCTGCTGCTGCTGCTGCTGCACCTCCCTCCTCCTCCTCCTCCTCCTGCTGACTGGGGGACGGCTCGGCTCGGCTCGGCTCGGCTGGCACCGGGCTGCAGCAGCAGAACCAGCTCCTGACCCGCTGATGGATGAATTCCTCTTTTAATTTGACTTGGTGTTGGTGTTGTTGTTGTGTTGCACAGACCCGAGGATGAAGGCAGAGCAGCGCTGCTCAGACCTGCAGGGAAGTGATGAATTATGTAACAAGTCTGTGACCTGGAAAAGAGTCGCAGCATGTCTGCTGTTAGCAAAACAATGCATCATTAAAATAAACGCACATGGGAGGGAGGAGAGGAGGGAGGCTGCTGGGTGCAGCATGACGCAGCAGGATGCAGCAGACAGCGGCAGACAGCGGCAGGATGCAGCAGGACGCAGCAGGACGCAGCAGACAGCAGCAGGACGCAGCAGACAGCGGCAGGATGCAGCAGGATGCAGCAGGACGCAGCAGACAGCGGCAGGATGCAGCAGGATGCAGCAGGACGCAGCAGACAGCGGCAGGACGCAGCAGACAGCAGGAGGATGCAGCAGACAGCGGCAGGATGCAGCAGACAGCGGCAGGATGCAGCAGGACGCAGCAGACAGCGGCAGGATGCAGCAGGACGCAGCAGACAGCGGCAGGATGCAGCAGGACGCAGCAGACAGTGGCAGGATGCAGCAGGATGCAGCAGACAGCGTCAGACTGCTGCTGTGTCATCAGGTGTTTGGAGCTGCAGAACATTTGGGAACAGAGTGTTCAGAGCTGCAGGAAGAGAGCAGATTATCCCAGAGAGACAATCTGTTACTATGTGTTTTACTATTTATACACTGAAAAAAAAAATTAAAAACCAGATCAAACAGTAAATCTGAGGGAAATGATCTTGCTGCATGAACAGATAATTTACCTTGACAAGATTTGTTAAATTAAGATTATTAAATCTAGAAATAAGAAATTAACTCTTGAAACAAGATCAATTTTCTAACACTTGTAAATCTAAAGTTTGTTTTATCTTGGTAAGAAACAAATAATTTGCAGTGCACTCTGCTCAGCTTTATCTCTTTTGTACACTTTTTGTCTTTTTTGGTCATTTTGTGACCAAAAGAAGATGTAAAAAGACACAAAATTACCAAAAAAGACACAAAAAGAGACCAAAAAAAACACACAAAAAACCTTAAAAAGACACAAAAAAGACATAAAAAAGACACAAAAATACGTAAAATTAGAAAAAAGACATAAAAAGGTTTTTTTTTATCTTGGTGAGAACCAAATAATCATCAGGTCACTCTGCTCGGGCCAGTTCATCACTGCTGGCAGCTTTACTTTATCTGGTTTTAAGAGTTAATTTCTTATTTTAAAAACCAGATCAAACAGTAAATCTGAGGGAAATGATCTTGCTGCATGGACAGATAATTTACCTTGACAAGATTTATTAAATTAAGATTATTAAATCTAGAAATAAGCATGTTGAACACTTAAAATAAGATATTAACTCTTAAAACCAGATACATTTAAATTATATTTAAAAAAGCCATAAAAAGACCCAAAAATACACAAAATCAGAAAAGAAAACATCAAAATTCTTTAAAAATATGTAAAATGACAAAAAAGACAAAAAAAATATAAAGATAACCCAAAAATATGTTTAAAATTATTTATTAATATAATTAAGACATAAAATGACCAAAAATTACAAAATAATTCTTATTTGTACACAGATTGGTGAGACCGGGTTATTATATTATATATTGATATATTTTGTTTCCCACGCCTTATTTGTAGCTAATCATAATATTTTCTATCTAACTATTTATACATTTACTTTATTACAGTTTTCTTCATTTCTGTGATTCTGAATCGATACATTGAGTTCTGATGTCGGTTCATTTATGTTTCCTGCCCCTTTGAAAACAATATTTACCACTTTACATGTGAATAGAGTAAAATAAGAAATAGATATCTAAATATATCTAGATATATACAAATTAGAAGTGTAAAATGTCACTAGCTGAGGATGCATAAAATCAGGCGCTTTCTGTTTTACATGTTTCCTAAGTGTGCTCGTTAAATGTGCTTAATGACGCATTGTCTTGTAATCATAAATCATTTCAAACAGATTTATGGAAATTAATCCTTGATGGATGGAAGGAAAAACATTTATCAGTTTAGATTTTGAATCGTTCTGATGTAATAATCAGTTTGAATGACAGCGAGGAGTCTCTGTCTGATGTTTATGCAAATATAAAGAGACAGAAATCAATAAAGCATCTCTGAGGAGCAGCAGATATTAACGGGGATGATGCAGATGTTTAGTCATGCTGAAGTCTCGGAGTCACACGGAGACGATTGTCCTCATGATGTCATATGTCCCTCAGCCACCGGCCAATCAGACGGCAGATCTCCATGGAGGAAAGTGAGACGTCCCAGAGGAGACGAGCTCAGCGTCCACATCAAATGTTTCAGGTTATCACACATGCAAACAGTCTGCTGAAGCTCACTGATGATCTCTGTCAGTCAGTCAGTCAAATTTTTTACAGCATTTTTTAAAACCTTTTGAAATATTATAACAGACACACAAGGAGCTGCAGGTCACAGGAAAATACTGGGAACTCTCAAAGGAATATTCCTAAAAAGACCCTCAGCCAGGCAGAATATCCCTGTAAACCTACAACACATGACAATGACAAATATAGACAAACTGGAAAACAGTGACTATTTTACTTTGCATTATGCATTACAAAGGAAATAGATAGATAGATTACTTAATTCATCCCCGAAGGGAAATTCGGTAAATGACAGCAAAAAGGCTGTACACAATACAACAATAAATTCAATTCAATTCAATTCAACTTTATTTATAGAGCGCATTTCATGCACAAGGCAGACTCAATGTGCTTCACAATACACATAATTACAGTTTAAAACAACAACAACAACAAAAAACACAGAAAAATCAAACAAATCGATTACAAATGAATTGAAGAGTGCAGGTAGACAAGCCATGCCATATTCACCACATATACACTTACTTACTCACACATGTGCACCCACTCCCACAGCCACACACAGTTCAACCACATGCTGTAGAGAAAAGATGTGTTTTTAATCTGTTTTTAAAAATGGCTACTGATGTGGCAAGTTTAACTGTGTCAGGCAGGGTGTTCCACTTTCTTGGGGCATAAACACTAAAAGCTGCTTCTCCTTCTTTGGATCTGGTGTGAGGGAGGAGGAAGTTGCCACTGCCTGTTGACCGAAGTGTTCTTGCTGGGGTGTAGGTGATGAGCATATCTGTGATGTACTGAGGTGCAAGGCCGTGTTGTGCTTTATAAACCAGGAGCAGTATTTTGAAATCAATTCTTGTTCTAACGGGTAATCCAATAAAGACAAAACATGCGTGTCAGCTCTAACGCACGGCACAATAAATCATTTTATTGCACAAAGTGTCGACTACAGATGAACCCAAACAGTAGATAAGGTGTTAATGACAGCATAACATCAGACAGAATCCTCACATTAACGGCGATTGTTGTTTCAGCACCACGGACAGCTCATGCGTAACAGAACATGCGCAGATCGTACACATTTGCCGGAGAATGAAAACAACCAGCAGATGTATGAATTATGACAGAACAACACACGCTTTCATTCATAATAAATCGACCATATACAATGAAGTCTGGTTGAAATTTAGCTTCTGTGCGAAAAAATGTGCTACTCAAAATAATTAAGCACAGTCGGTCCATGTGGATTATTCACATCACAACATTAGTTAGAGGTAAACCCAAACAGTAGATAAGGTGTCAACACACAGCATAACATATCAACTGTTACTCTCTGACTTCTTTTATCTTCTAGTTACGCACAAAAATAGATGAATCCATTTCAAACGTAACCGCCAGCGCCTCCAGTACAAATAACTGACTTCACACCTTCAGATTACTAAATTAGTGTTAGGGAGGGAGAGACGGGTCAAATAAAACAGGACTTTCACCAGGAGAGGTGAAAAAAAAGACAAAAAATGACCAAAATACCCCAAAAATACCCCAAAAAAAGTAAAATGACCAAAATAAGACGTAAAATGACAAGAAATGATTAAATAAGACACAAAATGACCAAAAAAATGACGCGAAATGATCAAAAAAGACACAAAATGACCAAAAAGATGTTAAAAATACAAAAAAGGTGTCAAATGACCCCAAAAATAGACGTAAAATTACCAAAAAAGACGTTAAAAAAACCTGTGAAATGACCAAAACTAAAAAAAAGTTTTTCAACAAGTCTTTTCGTCCTTTTTGTCCTAGAAGTAGCAGCGTCTCGCTGCTACTTCTAGGAGAGTTTGTTATTCTGGTCCTGAGGTCCAGAGCTGTTGAGGGGCCAAAACCAGATCAGATTGGGATTGTTGGGTTAAAGGCGAGTGGCCACATTCAATTTACAAGAAGACTCTCCTTGTCCATCCTGGTCTCCATTTGCCTTTGCAAAGCCGTCAGCTGCTCCGTGATCTTATCCATGTCGCGGTTTATAGTCCCAGTCTGAGTTCTGACAGCTCCGCCCACCGCTTCAATCATCTCAGGCAGCCTTATGGGGCTTTGGACAGCTGTACTCCTCCATAAACCAGAGCAAAGCCTGATCCAATCAGCAAAAGGTTGTGAATAGATAGATATCTTCTACGTCCTCTACGGAGAGAGCCGCCAGGCACGCGACTCGCCACCGGACAGGAGGACAGAAGATGGTGTTAATTCAGCTGAGAGACCAGTTGATCAAATTTTTAGTTTAGTTTTTAGTTTAATATAATAATACTAGAAAATTTCCTCTGGGGAAATTCTGAAAGGGCCACGGGGGCTACTGCCGGTGTGTGTACACTATGATGAGATTCTTCAGAGATTTATAACAATTAATACTAGTAATGTTATGATACTATATAATATACAAGGAGCACAGCTACAACAAGCATTCCTTTACAAGTATTTATTTATACAGCAACCTATGACCTTTAACCTCAAAATGTGTGTGTGTGTGTGAAACATGTGTATCTGGAGGAGTGTGCGCGCTTACGCGTGCATTTGTGTGTGTGTGTGTGTGTGTGTGTGTATCTGTAACTGTAATCACATCAAAGATCAAAGCAATCAACAGAATTAACTGACACCAACTGCCAATGTTCCATAACAGTGGTGGACAGACTGGAATTTCTGCTATTTTAAACATCTTTTTCGTCATTTTGTGTCTTTTGGTATTGTAACATTTGTTTTGTCATTTCAAGTACATTTTGGTTATTAGGGCCTCGGGGCAATCTCCCCAGCACTGGTCCCTACAGCAATATCTGTAGGGACCAGTGCTGCACTACTGTTATACTGTGGATTTCTTCTTCTTCCTCTTCCGGACGCTTTTCGTCCTGCTACTAGTCCTACAACTTAAAGAGTTGCAGGACAAATTCAACATCAAAACGTGCGGTTTGATCAGGATCGGTGTGCTATTACTTTTCTCGATGGAATATTAATTTTTCGCGACGTAAGTTGCGAAAAACTGCCCAAAATTTTGCATTGAAGTGAATGGGACGGCCGAAAAAAAATGAGCGAAAAAGAACAATAATTGGAGATTTTTAAACGTCTACTTCTCCGGCATAATTTCACCTAGAGACTCCATTTAAACTTTAAACAGTAGACACAAGTCTTGTGTATCGGTGTATTAATCCACGTTTCGATAGGTCATATAGTTTTTTATCAATCCCTGTTCAATGACCATGATCATTTTTGGAGAAATTCTGAGATTATAATGGGTGTGTATTGCACGGAATGTTCGTGTCACAGTGTGTGACATCATCGCCAGAGTGTAGAGGGAGAGAAAAAACTGTCAAAAAATAAATTTGTAAACTGCGCTCCAGGCCGCAAATTCCACTCTACAGAAATAATTTATACATAGAAACGTAGGAAAATTAGTCTTCTCACTCACAATCCTCTGGTAAAGCTGTCAGAGTTATAGTTTGGGCGTAGGACGCACAGATGATCCACCAACACCACCAACAGCCTCATTGGCTCCCATATTAAAAACGCAGGAAGATTACGGAAAAAGTGAGATTTTAACGTTTTTTAGATCGCTCTAACAAAGCTATTTTTTTCATTTTTCTTAAAAAACAAACATATGTAGACGTTCAGGAAGAACTCAGGACGCTCAAAGTGAAGTCGGATCAATGATAGGTATTATGGTTTTGCCAAAAATGCTTTCTGTTCGAGGCCAGAAATTCCAGTCTGTCCATCTCTGGCTGCTGTCACTCTTTCATTAACAGGTGTCAGTTAATTCAGTTGATTGCTTTGATCTTTGATGTGATTACAGTTACAGATACACACACACACATGCGCATAAGCGCTCACACTCCTCACACATGCATACATATGCTTCAAACACGCACGCGCACACACACACACACACACACAGGTAACTTTATGCGATTTTCGCTACACACACACACATTTTGAGGTTAAAAGGCATAGTTATAAATCTTTGAAGAAGCTCATCATAGTGTACACACACCGCTAGTAGCCCCCGTGGCCCTTTCAAAATTTCTAAAAAGGAAATTTTCTAGTTTTTAATGTTTTTGTGGTATTTTTAGCGTCTTTTTTGGTCAGTGGAGAATAATGTGAGTGAGACTGGAACATCAGATGATGAAGACGTTTCAACATGTTTAACGTCTTCAGCTCCACCTCCAGACGTTTCCATCAGCCAGATTTGTTGCTCGTCTGTCAGCACAAAACATACGAGTCTCACTGGTTCAGAGCAAAGAAATGATAAAAACAGCCACAAGTCTTTCTACATAAACGTGAGGATTTCTGCTCCGTCAGCACTTCTCTAAGGTTAGGACTAAACAGTTCCTGGTTGGGCTCTAAAAGACAGTTTAAAGAGGAAATAAATGATGTAAATGGTGAAAGTGAAGTAGGACAAAAAGGACGAAAAGGCTTGTTGAAAAACTTTTTTTTAGTTTTGGTCATTTCACAGGTTATTTTAACGTCTTTTTTGGTAATTTTACGTCTATTTTTTGGGTAATTTTACATCTTTTTTGTATTTTTAACATCTTTTTGGTCATTTTGTGTCTTTTTAGATCATTTTGCGTCCTTTTTTTGGTCATTTTGTGTCTTATTTAATCATTTCTTGTCATTTTACGTCTTATTTTGGTCATTTTACTTTTTTTTTTGGTATTTTGTGTCTTTCGTGGTCATTTTTTGTCTTTTTTTTCACCTCTCCTGGTGAAAGTCCTGTTTTGTTTGACTCGTCTCTCCCTCCCTAACACTAACTTAGTAATCTGAAGGTGTGAAGTCAGTTATTTGTACTGGAGGCGCTGACGGTTACGTCTGAAATGGATTCATCTATTTTTGTGCGTAACTAGAAGATAAAAGAAGTCAGAGAGTAACAGTTGATGTGTTGAGGTTAAACATGAGGCCTGATCCTGCAGCTCCAGACTGTTTCTGCCTCTGAATGTAATAATGATGTTCCTCTGTCAGTTCCTCTCCATGTCTTTATAGAAACACTAAATAAATCATCTCCTGAGGCAGCAGGAGATGTCTGCATGTCTGTAAGAGCAGATGAAAGTCTCCAGGTGATCCACTAACAGGCTGATTGAAGTGTGAGGAGCTGGAGACTCATTCTCCTCATGTATCTATGTATATATTCTCCTCATGTATGTATATATGTATATATACAGTACATGTTTGATATTTCAATAAGCAGACGTTCTGCTGCAGCCTGAAGGTTCCTCTACCTGGAGAACATCCAGCGTGTCATCAGCTCAAGTGGAAAAACGAGAAGTAAACGCTGTCTGAAATTGGCTGTTGGATTCTCAGCAGCATCACAATGATTCTCCTGCTCTGATCCCAAACATCTTCCTCCTCCTCCTCCTCCTCCTCCTCCTCAGGTTCAACAGCAGCTGGAAGGACGCATGCAAAGTGAGAGTCAAACTCGAAGACTTTTACGTCTTTTTTTTGTCATTTTATGTCTTTTTTGGTCATTTAGTGTCTTTAACAGTAGGAATAATAAACTTTTGAGCAGCTTACAGTCATTTATTGTTGCATTTTGTCTGCAGACAGACCTGCAGTCATTTTTCTACATTTTCAAAAATGAATACAAGAAATTTTACACTTTTCAACCAACAGTTATTATCTAACTAAACTAAAACTAAACAATTTTTTTTAAATTACCCCCAAAAAAATACACAAAATACCAAAGAAATACATAAAATGACCAAAAAAAGATGTGAAAAGACAAAAAGATGTCAAATTACCAAAAAATTACAAAATAAGACACAAAATGACCAAATAAAGATGCAAAATAACTAAAAAAAAAAGATGTAAAATGACCCCAAAAAAATACACAAAATACAAAAAAGACATAAAATCAACAAAAAAGACATAAAATCACCAAAAATGGCGTAAAATGACCAAAAATGACAAAAAAAGACACAAAATGACCAAGAAAAGGACGCAAGATAACAAGGAAATACGTAAAAGTTACCAAAAATGACAATATAAGACATAAAATTACCAAAAAGAGGATGCAAAATCAAATCAAATCAATGCAAAAAATTACCCCAAAAAATACACAAAATACAAAAAAAGACGTAAAATTACAAAAAAATATATAAAACGACAAAGTAAGACGCAAAATAACAAAAAAAAGACGCAAAATTACCCCCCAAAACACATAAAATACCAAAAACATACATATACATATTGCCTGCAGTCATGCTGATTTTTCTACATTTTCAAAAAGAAATACCATATTATAAAAGTAATTTTCCACTTCTCAACCATCAGTTATTATCTGCCATCCTTTGTTCTCTTCATGCATGTTTCCAGCATGACAGCAGCAGACCCGTCAGAGCAATTGACCTTAATTTGTGTTTCTGGGAGCAGAGTGAAAGGATGCATTAATGTCTGAATATTTCCCGGTAATGTTGGAGATATTTAGCGCTGCTGCAGCTGCGTGGAGAGTAAACAGTGTAAATGTGGAGCAGGAAGATAAGAGCGAGGCTCTCAGAGAGCAGCACAGCTCTTATCTCTGCACTAAGTGATGGAAACGGCTCCAGGCGACTTGAAAAGTGTTTCGGGGTCTCGGCGCTCAGAGACGTGTCTACCATGTAATTAGTGTAAGGAAAACACATTTGGTATGTACACAGCATCCATATTTCAGCATTCTGAGCTCTGATAGCAGCTCTTCTCCTGGAATAACAGAGAATTAGCTGTGACGCTGTGAGATCTTTCTCTATATGAGTTTCCCCCGCGGTGCTAATCTGACAGGTGAAACCACATCAGGTCATTAAAACTTCATGGAGCTGCTGCTGCTGCTCCTATAGGATCCTCAGCAGCCGTCACTGTGGATGTTATCACAGCTCACACACTGATCCAGTTACTCCACAAAGCCTGAACGACTGCTGCAGCAACAACACATACAATAACTTATTCTCAACTCAAGAGTAGCTGTATGAGGGTTTTATCATATTTAGTGTTGGACCTGCAGGAAGACGAGGCACAGGAAGGAAAATAAGACACATACAGGAGATGTAAAAGAAAAAAGACGAAATACGACCCAAAAAAAGGCACAAACTAACGAAAAAAAAGACACAAAATGACCACGAAAGACACAAAATACTAAAAAAAATACAGAAAATGACAGAAAATGACAGAAAAAACACCAAAATTTAAAAGACGTAAAATGACAAAATAAGACACAAAATGACAAAAAAAAAAAAGATGAAAGTGACAAAAAAAATACGTAAAATGACAAAATAAGACACGAAATGACCAAAAAAAGATCGCAAAATAACTTAAAAAAGACGTAAAATTAGCCCCCAAAATACATAAAATACATTAAAAAAAGATGTTAAATGACCAAAAAAAAGGCTGAAAGACTGCTGCAGCTCCTCTCACCAACAACACATACAATAACTTATTCTCAACTCAAGAGTAGCTGTATGAGGGTTTTACCATATTTAGTGTTGGACCTGCAGGAGATCACGGCTCCAGTCTGAAGACGAGGCACAAGAAGGAAAATAAGCCATGAACAGGAGACATAAAAAAAAAAAACGAAATATGACCCAAAAAAAGGCACAAACTAATTAAAAAAAAGACACAAAATGACCATGAAAGACACAAAATACTAAAAGAATACGTAAAATGACAAAAAAAGATGTAAAAAAAACACCAAAATTTAGACACTAAAAGACCAACAAAAGGACACAAAATAACAAAAAAAGTAAAATTACCCCAAAAAATACACAAAATAAAAAAAAGACGTAAAATGACAAAGTAAGACACAAAATGACAAAAAAAGATGAAAGTGGCAAAAAAATAAGTAAAATGAAAAAAAAATGACAAAATTAGACACGAGATGATCAAAAAAAGGACGCAAAATAACTAAAAAAAGACGTAAAATTACCACCCAAAATACATAAAATACAAAAAAAAAGACGTAAAATTACCAAAAAAAGCCTGAACAACTGCTGCAGCTCCTCTCACCAACAACACATACAATAACTTATTCTCAACTCAAGAGTAGCTGTATGAGGGTTTTACCATATTTAGTGTTGGACCTGCAGGAGATCACGGCTCCAGTCTGAAGACGAGGCACAAGAAGGAAAATAAGACATAAACAGGAGATGTAAAAAAAAAAAAGAGGAAATATGACCAAAAAAAAGGCACAAACTAACGAAAAAAAAGACACAAAATGACCACGAAAGACACAAAATACTAAAAGAAGATGTAAAATGACAAGAAAAAGATGTAAAAAACACAAAAATTTAGACACTAAAAGACCAACAAAAGGACACAAAATAACAAAATAATGACCCCAAAAAATACACAAAATACAAAAAAAGACGTAAAATGACAAAATAAGACACAAAATGACAAAAAAAGATGAAAGTGACAAAAAAAAGATGAAAGTGACAAAAAAATACGTGAAATGACAAAAAAATGACAAAATTAGACACGAAATGACCAAAAAAAGATCGCAAAATAACTAATAAAAGACATAAAATTACCCCCAAAATACAAAAAAAAAAGACGTACAATTACCAAAAAAAGCCTGAAAGACACCACCCCCACACCAACAACACATACAATAACTTATTCTCAACTCAAGGGTAGCTGTATGAGGGTTTCACCATATTTAGTGTTTGACCTGCAGGAGATCACGGCTCCAGTCTGAAGACGAGGCACAAGAAGGAAAATAAGACATATAGAGTGAAGCCTTTACGCGTTCAAAGAAACCAGACTCCGTTGACAAAAACACTAAAACTCCCTTAAAAGTCCTTCATGTCTCCGTCTGGAGGTAGTGATTCAGCGTATAAAGCACAAAGAGTCATTTAGAGAGGGAGGGAGGGGTCACACAAACCAGGACTTTCACCAGGAGACGCAAAAAGATGACATTAAAAAAAAAGACCCAAAAACACACAAAATTACGAATAAGTCACAAAATACCCCCATAAAACGTGAAATCACAAGTTAAAAAAATTTAAAATGACCCCCAAAAAGACACAATACCAAAAAAGACATAAAATTACCAAAAAAGGTAAAAAAAAAAACAACAACTAAAAAATGAAACAAAATGACCAAAAAAGGACGAAAAATAACTAAAGAACCAAAAAATACACAAAATACCCCAAAAATGCATACAATGACAAAAAAAAAAAAGTAAAATTGAAATGAGATGTGAAATGACAAATAACCCTTAACTGTCCCCCATCAGATGAGTGTTGGTGCCCCGTGTGAGGCCAAAGGTCGGCATGTGATTAAAACATGAAAAAGTCTCCTTTCTGCTCCTCTAACATCCTAAATCTGCCAGGGGAAACAATAAAGTTTTCACATGTTAAAGTACAGAACAGAAAGTAATAATGTTTCATCGTCAGCGGGCTGAGAAATCCTATAAAGAGCCACACTGATGGAGAGATTATAACAATATATAATGTTGTTTATCTAACGTCTACATCAGTTTTACACACATGATGCCAGAACTAATAAGAGCATGGATTTGTTTTCTCTAAGCTCTTTATGAGCACAAAACAACTTGTTCATTCAGATAGAAAAGATCCTCAATCACAGACTTTATGAGCTCTGCAGGTATTTCTGTTTTATATGTTATATTATAAATCACCTGCAGCTTCTTCCTCTGCAGCAGTAAAGATTCCTCTAAAGCCAGAAATCTTTTAAAACTTTTAATGTGCTGCAGCTGTTTGAATATTTAAACTTTCTATGAGTTCTCCTGCAGCCGTGGAGCAGAGACATGAAGTGATTGTCTTCCTCCATGTTTTTGTTTATTTTGTGTAATTTTATTGATTATTATACATCTTTTTTGGTCATTTTGTGTCTCTTTATTGTCATTAACCAATAAAAAGACATAAAATAAATAAAAAAGATGGTCATTATACATCTTTTTTGTTTATTTTGTGTCTTTTTATTGGTCATTATACATCTTTTTTGTTTATTTTGTGTCTTTTTATTGGTCATTATACATCGTTTTTGTTTATTTTGTGTCATTTTATTGGTTGTTATATGTCTTTTTTGTTCAATTTGTGTCTTTTTTTGGTCATTTTGTGTCTCTTTATTGGTCATTATACATCTTTTTTGTTTATTTTGTGTCTTTTTATTGGTTATTATATGTCTTTTTTTGGTCATTTTTTGTCTTTTTTGGTAACTTTAAGTGCATTGATTTGTTCTCTGAGCTGTTCATTCAGACATAAAAGATCCTCAATCACAGACTTTATGAGCTCTGCAGGTACTCTGTGTGTGTTTCTGTTTTATATATTATATTATAAATCACCTGCAGCTTCTTCCTCTGCAGCAGCAAAGATTCCTGGCGTCGTCTCTCTGAGGACGAAGCCAGAAATCTCTTTAAGCAGCATCACTTCACTGTTAAAGCTTCTAATGTGCTGCAGCTGAATATTTAAAGTTTCTGAGTTCTCCTGCAGCCGTGGAGCAGAGAGATGAAGTGATTGTCTTCTTTATAATCTGCTCTCAGCTCGATTCACTGACGCTCCACTGCTCCTCTATTAAAATACAATCAAATATGGATCAAACAGGCTCCAGGTTGACTCATAAAGTCTCTCTCTCTCTACTTTTGACTGTTTTTCTGCCGTGAATAGATCATACCTGACATGTGGGATATATATGTCAGCTATCATATATTCTCTCTGCCCTATTTCTGTTTCTCTGCTGCAGGTTTTTAAGAAGACAGAGATCCAGCAGCTCCTCTGGGTGCAGATATATAAACATATACTGTTATATGGAATAAAACTTTAACTTGACATCTGATATTAACTTGAGAAGTTTCCTCTGCATGAAGCTGATATTATAAAAGCATTTAAATAACAGGATATGACTACAATATAATAAAATGTAATATTATTTTAATATGATTCAGAGAGATGAAATCAAACTGGAATAAGTCAAAGGGAAATATCATACATTAATGCATGTATGCATATATATACATAGAGAATAATTTACATATGAACTTTACATATATTTGTGAACACACACAATGTTTTTCTATACATCAGAAGGATTCAGACGTCTGTGTGCAGCTGCAGAGTTCTGACCTCAAACCTCCAACACGACGGACCTTTAGGACCAACTGAACCACTAGAGACCAGATCCACCTCACTGAAACACTCTCCTGAAAGGGGATCCACAGATATTCACAGGAAACTGGAACGCAGATTTCCTGCTTCAGAACTAGAGTTGGTCGTTGTGTTCAGAACTCCCATGGACCCCCAAAGCATCACCAACAGGTCTTTATACCAACGGGTCTTTATACCAACTGGTCTTTATACCAACAGGTCTTTATACCAACTGGTCTTTATACCAACTGGTCTTCATACCAACCGAGTCAAGACCAATACAAGATCAAGATCAAGACCAAGACCAAGACCAAGACCGAGTCAAGACCAAGACAAGATCGAGTCAAGACCAAGACAAGGCCAAGACCAAGACCAAGACCAAGACGAGAACAAGACGAGACCAAGATGAGACCAAGACCAAGACCAAGACGAGACCAAGACGAGACCAAGACGAGACCAAGACAAGACCAAGACCAAGACCAAGACCAAGACAAGACCAAGACAAGACCAAGACAGGACCAAGACCGAGTCAAGACCAAGACAAGATCGAGTCAAGACCAAGACAAGGCCAAGACCAAGACCAAGACCAAGACGAGAACAAGACGAGACCAAGATGAGACCAAGACAAGACCAAGACAAGACCAAGACCAAGACCAAGACGAGACCAAGACAAGACCAAGACAAGACAAGACCAAGACCAAGACCAAGACAAGACCAAGACCAAGACCAAGACAAGATCGAGTCAAGACCAAGACCAAGACGAGACAAAAACCAAGACAAGACCAAGGCCAAGACCAAGACAGGACCAAGACCAAGACCAAGACCAAGACAAGATCGAGTCAAGACCAAGACCAAGACGAGACCAAAACCGAGACAAGACCAAGACCAAGACCAAGACCAAGACCAAGACAAGATCTTGGTCAAGACCAAGACCAAGACGAGACCAAAACCGAGACAAGACCAAGACGAGACCAAGACAAGACCAAGACCGAGACAAGACCAAGACCAAGACCAAGACCAAGACCAAGACCAAAACCGAGACAAGACAAGACCAAGACTAAGACCAAGACGAGACCAACTGCCAAAATAAACAAGAAAGACATATATTGACCAATAAAAAGACACAATTCATAATGATTTTGGTTATCACCAATAAAACCATGTTAAATGTCTTTATCAGCTCTTAAATTAAACTCTTATCAGATATTTTTGTTGTTATCATTATATTTGTCCAAACAAATGAACCTTTAGTTGAACCAGACATTAAAATGAACCAGAAACTGAAGAAAACAAGGAGGTCTAATAATTTAATTTGATTTAATCTGTCCCATAAGTGTATATTTGCTGCCAGATATTAATCTGTATGCAGAAACTAACTGAGCTCTCCCTCTTCACCACTTCACTCAAAACATTTAAGAGTCTTTCATCGTTATTTGAGGAGTATTTTCTCTGTAGTGTTCCTCCGTTGATCTCCAGGAGAGAAACCGTCTCACTGCTCTGTGAGAGAGATGTGAGGATCAGCTCGGGGCCCCGGGGCCTCCACGTCCCGTCACCAGGACCAAAGAGCTGCTGCTGCTGCTGAGGATCCTCCTCTCTGACTCCGAGTCTTTCCCCTCGGCTCTCGCTGACTTTCCTCTCGTCCCCGAGGCTTTCCTCGCTCTAACAAGGACACAGACTGGTTGTGTGTCTGTGAGACACAAAGTCTCTAAATATCCACTGAAACAGCAGAGAATCACTGCAAAAAAGGTGTTTAGTCTAAAACCAGATCAAACAGTAAATCTGAGGGAAATGATCTTGCTGCATGGACAGATAATTTACAGTTAATTTTAAGATTTCTTAAATTAAGATTATTAAATCATGTAATTATTAAACATGTAATGAGCAAAAAATAGACACAAAATTACCAAAAAGCACGTATAATGACCAAAAAAAGACACAAATTGACTAAATATTACATCAGGTCACTCTGCTCGGGCCAGTTCATCACTGCTGGCAGCTTTACTTTATCTGGTTTTAAGAGTTCATTTATTATTTTAAGTGTTCAACATGCTTATTTCTAGATTTAATAATCTGAGTTTAATAAATCTTGTCAAGGTAAATTATCTGTCCATGCAGCAAGATCATTTCCCTCAGATTTACTGTTTGATCTGGTTTTAGACCTTTAGATTTACTGTTTGATCTGGTTTTAGACCTTTAGATTTACTGTTTGATCTGGTTTTAGACCTTTAGATTTACTGTTTGATCTGGTTTTAGACCTTTAGATTTACTGTTTGATCTGGTTTTAGACCTTTAGATTTACTGTTTGATCTGGTTTTAGACCTTTAGATTTACTGTTTGATCTGGTTTTAGACCTTTAGATTTACTGTTTGATCTGGTTTTAGACCTTTAGATTTACTCTTTGATCTGGTTTTTAGACCTTTAGATTTACTGTTTGATCTGGTTTTAGACCTTTAGATTTACTGTTTGATCTGGTTTTAGACCTTTAGATTTACTGTTTGATTTGGTTTTAGACCTTTAGATTTACTGTTTGATCTGGTTTTAGACCTTTAGATTTACTGTTTGATCTGGTTTTAGACCTTTAGATTTACTGTTTGATCTGGTTTTAGACCTTTAGATTTACTGTTTGATCTGGTTTTAGACAGTGTTTTTTGCAGTTCAAACATGCTGCATATAAGAACGTTATATTATAGCAGTAAATCTTCCAGAATATCCTGCTAAATCATCCGTCAGCAGCTTGTTAAAACGACAAAGTATCACATAATTCATATGAGGATTTTTGAGACCAGGCCCTAAAATATCACATCCAGTAATACAATTATTATTTCAGTGTTCAGTGGGAGGAAACAAAGGAGGACAGAGTCTCTGTGCTCCAGTTTCTGCAGCAGTTTCATCATGGCGACCCCGGGGAGAAGGAGCTGATGGAGCTGATGGAGCTGATGGAGTCCAGGTGTGATCCACACTGTAAATAATAAACTGTAGTTTTTATTGGTCATTATACATCTTTTTTGTTTATTTTGTGTCTTTTTATTGGTTATTATACATCTTTTTTGTTCAATTTGTGTCTTTTTTGGTCATTTTGTGTCTCTTTATTGGTCATTATACATCTTTTTTATTTATTTGTGTCTTTTTATTGGTCATTATACATCTTTTTTGTTTATTTTGTGTCTTTTTATTGGTCATTATACATCTTTTTTGTTTATTTTGTGTCTTTTTTATTAGTCATTTAACCTCTCTTTTGTTTGTTTTGTGTCTTTTTATTGGTTATTATACGTCTTTTTTGGTAAATATTTGTCTTTTTTGTCATTGTCGTTTTTGTTTTATTTTGTGTCTTTTTATTGGTTAATATACATCTTTTTTGTTTATTTTGTGTCTTTTTTGGTCATTTTATGTCTCTTTATTGGTCATTTTAAGTCTTTTCTGTTTATTTTGTGTCTTTTTTTGGTCAATATACACGTCTTTTTTGATATTTTTTTGTCTTTTTTGGTCATAATACATCTTTTGTGTCATTTTATTGGTTATTATATGTCTTTTTTGTTCAATTTGTGTCTTTTTTGGTCATTTTGTGTCTCTTTATTGGTCATTTTAAGTCTCTTCTGTTTATTTTGTGTCTTTTTTTGGTCAATATACACGTCTTTTTTGATATTTTTTTGTCTTTTTTGGTCATAATACATCTTTTGTGTCATTTTATTGGTTATTATACATCTTTTTTGTTCAATTTGTGTCTTTTTTGGTCATTTTGTGTCTCTTTATTGGTCATTTTAAGTCTCTTCTGTTTATTTTGTGTCTTTTTTTGGTCAATATACACGTCTTTTTTTATATCTTTTTGTCTTTTTTGGTCATAATACATCTTTTGTGTCATTTTATTGGTTATTATATGTTTTTTTGTTCAATTTGTGTCTTTTTTTGGTCATTTTGTGTCTCTTTATTATAGATAAATAAATAAAAAACTGTAGTTTTTATGGTAAAAACCAGCAGCTGTGGTTGCCAGAACTTTACCGTGATAAATACGGTGCAACTTTTTCTAATATTACATTAAAATTATATTAACACTGTTGATTTCACCTTTAAGATTGTCATTTTATTCCATATTTTACTGTATAAATAAAACGTTTTTCCATCAAAAGAAACGCTGTTCTGCCATATAATTGACCAGAAAATACTTTATAAATGCTGCTTAAATTAAAGATTTTACCATTAAATATTACATTATATT